>NC_090787.1:19720000-19962500 GCF_040054535.1 Antennarius striatus
CAGAGGGAGAATCCACACAGACACGGGAAGAACACACAAATTGCACACAGACAGGAATCGAACCCGGGGCCTTCCTGCTATGAGGTAACGGCGCCGCCCACAAGCGTCACCGCGTCGTCTCTTTTCTAAACCAATAGCTGTGATTTAGTCTTTTGGTCGTTTCTGAACACTGTTGTCTGATTTAGAAATTTGCAAGTGGAGTCATGTAGTAAAGAAATGGTTGTGGTTTGACTGCAGTTTTGTGGCTGCATGAAAACGCGTCTGATTCTACTAATGAGCTGCTCATAACTTCTGTTGTGTGAAACTAAATAAAACACTTAAGGAAACACAGACAAGTGAGTTATTCAACTGTTCAGCTGGGCTCTTCCAAAAATGACCTGATATCCTTGGCGTACACCACACATGTCAAAGTCACGGCCCGGGGGCCGGATCCGGCCCACGAGTGAATTATCTACGGCCCCAAGGATAATATTTAATTATTACTAATTATTGATTATTATAACCAGACCACAGGCCACAGCCGCTGGTGTTTTGCACACAACACTACAACACTGAATATAGAATATAAGAATATAATCTAAAAAGATCATCAAACGTCTCAGAAACACACAAAGACGTGATTTTTCTTTGAAAGAACTTTATTTTTGTCTGTTTGCCTGTTGAAAAATGTTTTTACTTGAAATTACTGACGGCGCCATGATAAAATACTGCTTCATTCATTTAATCATTACGTAATACACACTCTTGTATTATGTAATGAAGCAAATTTGGGGTTTTTTGGCCCTCTGTGTACTCTATGTTCAGGTGGGGGGGTCACACACATTATCCAAGGCATGAGAAGAGACAAGCCAGGCCAGACGAGCCTGTGATACCTCATGTGATGTACGTCCTTCTTTTGCTCTGCCTCTGTGTCCATGTGTGTTTGTGTTCCTTCACTTGAATGAAATGGGATCAAAAGATGCAGGTAATGGAACCAGGGCGCTAATAATGTCAATACCAACACATTCAATAAGGCAGAAACACAAATGTCCAAATTCAGAATCCCTTAGGACATCTAAAATCATCTCTCCTCCGACCGCTTCGCTCTCGTATCCCCTGCCACCCCCCACCCCCCACGCGCCCCCTTTCTCCTCAACACATCAGTGTGACTCTGGACTTGTCCTAGATTTCTTCACGACCGGCTGCATCTCTAGTTTTCTAAGTCACATCTCTGTAGGTTTTCAGTCTGCAGCTCCCAGCAGTCACACACAATCACACACAATCACACACACACACCCACACACACCCACACCCACACACACACACTCACACAAACACACACACACACTCCTGCTTTTGCTCTGATTTGATATTAGCTGGTGATACACAAAAGCAGCTAACCTCCATGTTCTGCTCAACTTGGACTTTCACGAGACTTTTGATGAAATACACAAAGACCATTCATTCGTTCATCATCAGTACACACTTCTTCCGCTGTCGCGGGGTTGCTGGAGCCAATCCAAGCGGACTTGAGGAGTGAGGGAGGGTACACTCTGGGCGCGACGCCAGTGCACCGCGGCACACGAAGACCAAAAAGAGAAATTTGTTGTTTCAACATGAAAAAATGTTGGATGTTTGACCCTTCATAAAGAACTGACTTGGCCTTTTTAATTTCTAATCTAATGTCTTCACGTGTCCCAAGTGACTCATTTTATTAGAATTCTGTTCTCATCTACCCTCAGAGACTCTGAGGCACTTCCTGTTAATAACATCACGATTAATGAAGGCACAACTCTGCCACCCGCTGATGTACCGACGAGAAACTCTGACCTCAATTTTCTAATAGTGTGAGTATTTATAGAAGCTGTGATCCCAAGTTAACAAGGACTTCATTAACAAGGTCTTCTTTGGTATTTGTCACGTGAAGTCCTTTCCTGCTGAAGGATGGCCTCGTTTACTGAGGACTGGACTCGTTTCTGACACCTTCACAACGGAAAGAACACCTGCTGACCTGACTTGGATTTGCATTTGGTTCCTGAACTACACATGTGTGTGTATTCTAATCCAGAATTGTACTTAGTGTTGATGACTGTCACTATTGTTGTGTTGGTATTCGTGACATCTGTTCCATGTTTAATCTTCCTGGGGAAAGGGATCCCTCATATGTGGTTGTCCCAGAAGGTTCTCACAAGTTTTTCCTCATTGAGTTTGACACACATGGTCTTAAGGTAGAGGGTGCTACTCCGTACAGACGCCTCACAGACACATGATCACTTGTGAATTTGGCTATGAAAAATATGATTGATTGATGGATTGATTGCTTGATTTGTCTCCCAAGGCCCTATACGCCAACAGGTACAGAAAAGTTTACATTGAAATGATAAATGTGGCAGAAACCGGTACTTCAAAACTCTTTTGATATTGGGAAAAGAAATGAGTAGACTTTTATTCTCCCCACCTGTGGAGCTGTAGGTATTCTCTGGGCCTGTTTAGAAGATGTAGGAACCGGTCCACAATTTTATTCTTACCGACACCCTATGGAAAGACAAACCAAACAACATATTCAGAACACAGCATAATGTGTCAAAGTTCACTCTACTCTTGAACTGGGGCTTCATGTCAAAATTTTACTTAGGCTCAGTGCTACAAAAAGGAGATCGATTCCCCTTTTCAAGCTCCAAATATAAAATTTAATAAATAAGAACTGTTATTAGTAGACAGGGGAATTTCAAGTAAAACAGAAATCGGACCTGTTAGTAGATGTACCTCACCTGGTTGCCCACTAAGAGAAGGTGTTCTCCCAACAGAAAGTCTTTCAACATGTCCTCCATCACCATCATGTGCTGAGGAAAGATTCAAAGAGATAAAACATCTTACAAATTCTAGTTTGTTATGGACATAACTGTTGAAGTTAACTGCATTTCACACATTACATCCATTGTTTGGTCTCTTGCTGCCATGCTTTTAACTCTGAAGATATAAAATAGGACTAAAAAGACTACCAGCCATGAGGTGCTATATGGATGATGTCACGACCCTCCTCCAAACTCCTCAAACGGCTGGAAGAGCTACTATCCTGGGCTCGCATGAGGGTCAAGCCATCAAAGTCGCGCAGCCTGTCCAGGAACGATAACATCATCTTCACTGTGGGGGGTGAAAGAATCCCCCTACTGGCAGAAGCACCTGTGAGAAGCCTCGGCAGGATGTACACGGCGGACCTCTCTGACAAGAACATGTCCTCAGCTATCACAACCCAACTCTTAGAGGGCCTGCACAAGATCGACCAGTGGCCCCTACCAGGGAAGTTCAAGGTGTGGTGCTACCAGTTTACTCTGTACCACCGCTTAATGTGGCCCCTGAAGCTGAGCGAGATTACCATGAGCAAGGTCCTAAAGCTGGAGGCAAAGGCTAACAACTTCATCCGGAAGTGGCTCGGCCTTTCCTCGATCCCTCTCCACCACAGCAATGTTTGGGAGAAACACCCTGCAGCTCCCACTGCAGTCCATCAGTCTGGGATACAAAAAGGAGAAGGTGCGGCTCCACGTTGAACTGAGGGACTCCATGGACCCGGCAATCCAAGCTGCCAACCCTCACATCAGAACTGGACGGAAGTGGAATGCATCCAAAGCAGTTGACCATGCAGTGGAGCGGTTGAAGCACCAGGAGATTGTTGGCTTCACACAGTCAGGCAGATCTGGCCAGCAGCGCCAAAGACCAGAGGCCTGTACCACAAAGCTTGGTTAACCTAGCCGGGCTTCCTCCTACTTATCTGGCTTCAATTACCGAGACATCCGCCCTCCGGATTTTGGGTACCATAAAGCCGGCTATCAACTCACTAATTCAATCCAGGCCTGTCCAGTCTAGATCTGTGCGCGCTCACATAAAAAGGGCGGAGTTTGCTGCATGCGACCAATCGCAAACATGCAACAAACCGGCCAGAGCCGTATATTTCACAACGGAGGAGCAAAAAATAATAATTAATAAATACGAACAATACAAATCAATAATCCAGGCAAAAAGTTGCAGCTGCCAAACGGTGCAAGGATCGCTGGCGCAAGGATCGCTGGCACAAAATCGCCGACTGTGTCAATGCGGAAGTGCCATTATAATATTACGTCCCCACTATGACTGCACTTGTATATCTGACAACAGTAACACTTGTGTGTTCCATAAATGTATGTGTGTACCACATTTTTTGTTATGGCATGTGATCGTAGCCCCCGTGACTTTATGAACAGCTCTACATACTGTGTTCTTCAGAGGTTTTCAGCATCGCCAACAGAATACATAAAAGTACCTATGAATCAATCAATCAATCCATGATTTACTTAAACAAATAATTGATTAATGGCATTTTATCTGTGGCTTGCTTGTAACCCATCCAACGAGGGATTTGAGGACATCATAATAATTATGAACATCACTAAGAAATATATTAACTGTGGCAAAAAACCTCAGTGCAATGCACACTGTGTGCAGGACTGTCAGCGCGTGGTTGTGGTGCGTTACATTACTGATGTAAGGCTCCAGCAGCTGACAGATGTAATGTAACCCCTCTCCCCAAAACCTCTACCTTTCTTCAGTGATTGTTCAGGTAATTCCAACAGATTACAGCAATCTCTAAATATTCTCTCGCACCTGAGCGCTCTTCGTACAAGCTGTGCACCAAGATCCACCGGGTTCTCATAAAACAGACGGCCCATTTTCCAAGAGAACTGATTGGTCAGTAGGTGGGGCTGTTATACCTGCTCAGCTCTGATTGTTCAGTAGGTGGGGCTCTTATACCTGCTGAGCTCTTATCCTGAACTTATCCTGCTCTGGAGCAGGTTAGGTGTTCAGCATAGGTTACCGCAACAACGTAGCCCGATAGAAAGTCAGCCACCTTTATAGTACCGAAAAGCCAGGGTTAAGCCTGAAGTTATCTCGCTAAGCCGTAATCCAGCTTTATGGTACAGGCCTCTGGTCTAAAGCGACCATGAAGGAGAGGAAGGATCTGGTGATCTCTGAAGTTGCTAAGATGGAGGAGGAAACCTACATAATCACAGCGATGAGCCAGCACCTGCAAGGAAAGTGGACTACTTGGGAGGCCGTGATCAACAGAAAAATCACTTGGGCCAACATGTGGAGAACTCTCCAGACGAGATTGAGTTTCCGGATTAGGGCCACATACGACACCTTACCCAGCCCCCGGAACCTCATCACCTGCTTTGGAACAGAAGAACCCTGTCACCTTTGTAGCTCCCCAAATCCAAACCTAAAGCACATCCTCTCTGGATGCAAGATGGCGTTGTCACAGGGAAGGTACAGATGGCGGCATGACAAGGTCCTGCGCAAGCTAGCAGAGATCCTGGAAGCCCGCAGCAGCAAGTAAACCGGGAGAATCCACCCACATCCCTGAAGTAGATCCAGATTAGCAGGTCTGGGATAACAGCACGGTGCTGCACGGGATCAGAGCGATCGCTCCTGTCACTAGGAGGCACGTGGCAGTTAGCAGCCGACATTAGCCGCCAACTGAAATTCCCCGCAGAGATCACCATGACATCCCTACACCCACATATCGTGCTCTGGTCAGCTCCTGCCAAAGTCGTCATCATGGTGGTCTCCATGTGTCCCATGGGAGGAACACATGGAGGCCGTTTATGAGCACAAGAAGGATTAAGTATGCAGAATTGGCAGCAAGGTGCTTGCAAGCTGGGTGAAGACAGTTCACTTTCCCAGGGGAGGTCGGATGCAGGGGCTTCACCAGGACATCCACTCAGCGGCTGCTGGGGACCCTCGGAGTCTCAGGATCCAGCAGGAAGCGAGCTCTTCGGGATCTTGCGGAGGAGGCCAAGGAAGGGAGCTTCTGGCTATGGCTCAGAAGGAAGGACAGGGCGTGGGGACGAGAAGGCTCCTAAGAAAGACGTCACGGTATGCAGTCAGGCCTACGCTTGACTCAGGGAGATGGACGTCCCTGCCATGCACAGTCCCCTGGGTCTCATTCCATACACACCAACAATAACACTGGGGTCAGAGTGTGGGGAGACTACCATCCTTCAGCAGGCTGCAGGGGGCGGCAGGGAGACGTCCCTGTCGCTGCTCCATCACCCGGAGATGTTCCGGGGGATAATGGAGCGAAACATCAGTGAAGGGTGGCCCCCCAGCCGATGACCCTGCAGTCTGCACAATGGCACCGTCGGAGGTGCTTCAGGCAGAAATGCCAAGCAGGTACAACCACCTGTGCTTACATCTGGTAACTGGTGAAAAAGTAGGACATTCTCCTTACCCCCACCAATCTCAAACAATTCACATTGAATTTTGGACTCCGGAAAAAGCAAGCAGACGCAGAGGGCTAGGATTGAGGTCAGACAGAAAAAGAGTGCAGGATCCGTTTGTGACATCAGTAAATGAGAATATCAGCGTCAGTTTGCTGGCTGCTTTTTAAACTAGAATACAACATGAGGCATTCAGATCACGTGTAACTGGATTTACCATGAGTGACCAGAAACCCACAACCTGGATCCCCAAAAAAGCATTTGAAGATGAGACAATTACTGATTGTCTAGCCTTCAAATGAATGAATGAATGAAAAACCCATCCATCTTTTCCCAGACCGGGTCATGGAGGCAACAGCCTGAGCGGGGACGCCCACGCTTTCTCTGAAACTGTACTGCATATTGTGCACTTATTAAATTAGAAGAAAATGTGGTTTGTGGTAAAAAGTAATATTAGATTTGGGTCATAACACATGGAGCTGATTATCAGCACAACCATCGATGAAGTCAACAAAATGTAGCTTTCCATCATACACATAAAATAAATAGAAATTAAACTAGTAAGATTACTTTTTAATCCAATAAAATCCAACTAGATTAGCAGTCAGAGGTCAGCTGGCATCACTGAGGATCCGATGAGAGCTCTGGATTACATCCTCAGAAAATAACTAGAAAAACCAAAACTAAAATATAAATCCTTCATGACGAGGAATGTCACACTGCAAAAAGGGAGAGGCTAATATAAAAACTAACAAGTAAAATGGATGTACACGCAATAATCACACCTTAAAGTGAACAATGGTGTGATTATTGTGTGCACCCTCCCTGTCTGGTAGGAACAAACCCAGAAAATTATTCTTTATGGTTTCTAAACCAGCTGTGGTCTGTGTGCCATCACAAGTGGGTCATCGATATGAACGTCTCTGCTTCTGTTTCTGAACACAGTACAGATTGGGTTTGGTTACTACACGTGTAGTAGTGTGTGTAATTACCTGAGGATTGTCATAGAAGAGGACGTCTGGAACCTTAATTTTCTCATTGGGTTTGTACACAGGAGCAGAAACACTTCCAATAGTCAGCACACCGTCTTTAACCACACCTAAAACAATAAAGCAGAAGAGTGAGTGTGTGTGTGTGTGTGTGTGTGTGTGTGTGTGTGTGTGTGTGTGTGTGTGTGTGTGTGTGTGTGTGTGTGTGTGTGTGTGTGTGTGTGTGTGTGTGTGTGTGTGTGTGTGTGTGTGTGTGTGTGTGTGTGTGTGTGTGTGTGTGTGTGTGTCTTAATGTTACTGAGTCTATGGATGCGTGCACCGTGTTTCTGAAACATGCTCATTGAGTAATTTTATTTTCACATCTCAATTTTTTTTTTCAGCATATTCTAATAAATTGTAAATTTACTGAGTAAAATACAACATCTGGTCAGTCTGTTTCCACACATAGTGTTAATGATAATTGACTTCAAACGTAAGTGGCAGCAGGATGAAAACTTGACCCATGTGGTTTGATTTGACCCCTTAACATCCTGAGACAAGATTAAATCGAACCGCTGCAACCCAAAGCTGTGTGACGGCTGCAAAACACACAGACATTTCCTATCCACATAAATATAAATATTACAAGTCTGCAGATATTCTCTCATTTCACTGAATGAAAACTTTATGTAAACTTAACACACGGCAGCTCGGTTTCCCCGTTACGTCAATAAAACTCAACATTACTAAAAAAATCTTGTAACTGACCAAATCCTGCAAAGTTAAGAAGACTTTATTCTGGATTCAGATGATCAAATTCTTTTTTTATTAACATCTGTTTATAATGTTGAGTAATCCTGACAAGGGACTAACCAACTAACCAAAATAATACATAATAAAATAAATAAAAATACATTTTAAAAAAGGAAAAAAAAAAATCACCACTTGAACGGATGTGAAAGCTGGACTTACAGCTGAGGTCGCGGGTCTCAGGCACGTCTGGTGGATCCTGAATGCAACAGCTGGTCAGGGTCTTTTCTAGAGAGCCACGGGCCAGACTGGGCAAAAACCTGTAACACACACACACACACACACACACACACACTTCGATCACTGGTGCACACAATTCTACAAAATGAAACACCACTGTGTTTGCCAATCAAGAAAATCACAACCCAAACCAAACCCAGAAAGAAGGAATAAGAGTGTGTGTGTGTGTGTGTGTGTGTGTGTGTGTGTGTGTGTGCGTGCGTGCGTGCATGCGTGTGTGTTGACCTGGAGAGGCAAGCCTTATTGACAGCATGGGTGACGCTCTCTTCAGGGTATCGAGAGAGACGACGACAGATCCTCAGCAGCTGTCTGGTAGAGAGAGACGAGGCCAAAGACTGTGCCTGGAAACACACATGACAGACACACACACACACATGACTGGATTCAAAACGGCTCCTCAGATCAGCGAGGGAACACACAAACACTCACTGTGGGGGTGTTGGTCTGGCGGAGACTGTGTGCGAGGTGCAGCAGGTTCTCTGCAGCTTCCTTTGGAACGGCGGGCATCTAGAAGTCAGAGAAAACACAATGAGAAGACTGATGGAGAGGATGGTATACGATGAAGAGAGGTCGATCAAAGACACAAATATGAATCCATCAGAAATATTTTCCAGCTGACTGGAGGCACTGAAACCTGGAGTCTCCACATGTTGATGCAAAAAGATGCCGAGAATTTTGTTCCAGAGAGCCTCATCTGAGATCAGTATATTCTACATCCACCTCAACTTAACGAGAAAGATGGAAATGGAAACTGAAAATAATAAAATTTACGTTAACACTTCGGAATTTTTGTACTGTGTGGCACTGAAAAGACCAAATCACCACCTACACATGAGGTGGGACCTTCATAGAGTGTCTGTAGAGAGACTGTAATTCAAAATGTGAGAAGTAAAAGGCCTTGTATTGTTATTGCTATGTGGACCTAAAATTTCCTGAACAAGAAAAAGCCTTTGTGAAGCCCTGACGTGTTGTTTCTCAGTGTGCATTGATGGCTAGTGACACTGGTGACTAACCAGTCCCTGAATGAGGCTCATCTCCTCTGCTCTGGCCAGGGGGCTGACGCTGTGGTAGAGGAACATGGTGAGCAGCTCTGGACTCAGCCACTGCTGACCTCTGCTGCTGCTGCTGGTACTGACGCCCACCGCAGGAGGTTCTGCCAGCGCCAGCACCCTGAATGACGGGTGGATCGGGAGGACGGACCTGCAAAAGCACAGAACGAACCAGCAGCGTGAGGCTACAGCCCGGCATGTAGACATTAACCAAGCACTGAACCTGGGGAGAACCCGGGTACAAAATCTGTAAAGAAAGGAACCCAGAACCTTCCTGCTGTGAGGCTCCAGTGCTACCCACTGCTATAACATACACACATTATTGTCAATGTGTTTTAGTTTGTCAATGTTCACTTCAGCACAATCTGACTAGCACAAAGTTAGCAGTTCATTTTACCTCAAGAAAGTAGTGCATCCCTGGGATGCGCTGCAACAAAAATTTGTGCATCCCAGCATGACGTCTATGCATCCCTAAAGTAATAACAGAATATACGGTAGAAACATACGCAAGGATTGAGTTTTGCCAATAGAACAATATAAAAACTAAACAAACTGTTAATTTTAATGATATTATTAATAATGCCATAACCGTTTACTAAATAAAAAGAAAATAAATTATATATTATTTTTTATCAAAGTGTTAATGCCTGGTAGCAATTTTTTTTTTTTTTAAACTGTTTAAGAAATATTGTATCAGAGTAAATTATTTGAGCATAGAAACCTTTTACAGTTGATTCATGTGCGAGGATGCTTAATACCGGAGACGCCTAATTTTTTCTTATTAACTCTTTCTCTGCGAATTCGGTCAAACTATCCAAACGTTGGCTTTCTGTGACGTACGAGTCATAATGCATGTTTTGTTGTTTAAGGAGATCCACATCAGGTACACCAATGTCATGCATGAGTTCAATGATAGTTTTAAACCTGTTGGAGGGTATATCTTCAACAGCCATCCATTTCACAACCTTTAAAAGAACTAAGGTTGCTTTATCCTTCTTGGCATTGGGTTTTGGAATGCATCTCTTTCGGTCTTCTTGCAGTGAGGGGATATCCATGGCCAACCTATGTGACTTCAGTTCAGCATGACAAGTAAAGGTGGACCTCATGAAATTTAGATTTTTTTGCAGATTTGTGCATACCATTGACAGAATTGTGCTGTGTGAGTGTCTTGCAACACATGTAGTTTTCTCCATAGCTATCGATGTGCCTCACTCATGCATCCATTGGTGTAGAAATGCTCGGATTTTACTAGTTTTTGCTTGTCAACTTCCGCCTCTTCGTTCTTACTGTCCACAGAAGTATCTGTCTCTTTGTCTTCATAAATTTTTGATTGATTTTTATCCAAAAAAGCACTGATTGTCTTTTTTATCTTTTTCCGGAGGCATAGTGATAATATAAGATTAATTCGACGCTCTATCACTGCTGCATGCAAAATGAGCAGACGTCTTGTTGCCGTTACTCTTGATGCAAGTCGATTTTAACGGGGCTGAATCGCGCAGGCGAGTCTCACACGAGACATAACGGCGATTTATGGGTTTGAAATTTAAGTGGAGAAATGGATAAATTGTGAATATTTTTTGTTGAATGGAAGTGCATTTTTTTTCCCAATATTATATCACGGAAAAAGGTAGCATCGATTTTTGTAATTATAAGCATTTATAAGCATGTATACACAGTACGGGCCAAAAGTTTGGACACATCTTCTCATTCAAAGCGTTTTCTTTAATTTCATGACTATTTACGTTGTAGATTCTCACTGATGGGATCAGAACTATGAATGAACATGTGGACTTATGTACTTAACAAAAAAAAAAAGGTGAAATAACTGAAAACATGTTTTATTTTCTACTTCCTACAGAGAAACCATTTTCGCTCTGGTTACTGCTTTACACACTCTTGGCACTCTCTTGAGTAGAGGTCGTCTATGGTGTGTTAAATAAGTGTTAAATTACTGATGTGAATAAGGCACAGGAGGACGTAGCACTGATTATTGCTTTTTTACTTAAACAACAAAAACTAAAGAATTTGTTTTTTCCCTCTAAAAATGACAAAAACATACATCTGACAGTGCTTATCTGACGGGAAACTGACGCAGATGACTAATTTGTATTTGCATTTCGGATTAATGAAGAAATGCTTTTTTTAAGCAGTTAGAAGTGACAATATATAAAGAAATAACAACTCCTTGTCTTATCCTGAAGTATTTTTAATTTAACGGTAATTAGCAAACTGTGAATACACCATTTAAAGCTTCAATGTGTACTGTGTGTTCATACAACCACCTGTAGAAAACACTGCACAATGGCTTATGCAATGACTATATCCTCAGGGATATAAAGATGACCATACTATTACCCGATTTAATGAGGTTCATGAAAAAATCTAATGGAGTTGACAAATTTATATGGAAAATATTTTTAGATGTTGATGGCATGGATTGTTTTATACTTCTATAACCCTTATCCTCGATTGGATATAAATTGTAGCAAAGATATTTGGGGCTGTTGAACACTGTGACCACTTGCTGAGGTCAAGAGGAATAACATGGGCGGTCTATCCACTGGTCATACATTTCAACAAATATCCCCCCAAAAAAGTAATTATCTATTCTAAAACATGACATCAGTATTCACAATTCCTTAGGATTTAGGATTTGTGAGTATGTTAATCACTATGTAATTCTGCGTGTGCGTGTGTGTGTGTGTGTGTGTGTGTGTGTGTGTGTTTGTTACCTCTCCTGCAGTTGCTGGTCGCTGAACTGCAGTTGTTCCTTTAGTTCTTGGTATTTGTCCCACCTCAGCAGCCTGGTCCCGTCAAACAGATCCAGCTCCCTGTCGTGGAGTAACCTGGACGACGGAAACCGAACTGCGTGTTTGTTATTTACAGCCTGAGATCTCAGCAGCAGTGAACTACAAAGGTTGTAGTTGGGCGTACCTGGACAACATGGCGAGCGTTCCCAGGTTTACTCTGTGGATGCCGTCAAGAAGCAGCAGCTTGCCCTCGATGGCGGCGGTGACCAGTGGAGACGGCCTCCATGCTGTGTCTCCGTTGGGGAGAGTGTACCTCTGCTGGAGGAGGTCCCTGGCGGTCATGTCCTAGAGGGAGGTCATAGTTTTTATTCTTTCACACTATTTATGTGAATGTTTTTGTGTGAAAGGATAGATTCTTGAGTTACACTGACAATGTGAGGTCACAGTGACTTTGACCACGTCATTAGTTTATCCTGGGGTCTTACTGGGCGTTTGAACCGAATGTAAAGAAACTCCTCCGCGGCACTCCTGAAACCCCAATTACATCTACATTAGATGCACACGGGGCAGGTTTATACATCCCTAAAGACGAGCTAATGTCAGACACCTCCATTGCTCCCTATCCCAGAGTCGCTGTCAGTTTCCGGTCTGATGGGGGGCCTGAAGACCAGCCAGTGCTTACTGATCATGAATCCACCTCCTCCCAGTGTTTTTAATTTATTGCAAGCAGGATCCCTTTTCTAGGATGTCCATCAAACATACAGTATAACTCAAGAGACCAGGCTTGCATGTAAACACAAAACAAAGTCTGAACGTGTGAATGCTAACATCATAAGTAAGAAGTAGGAATTTAAAAAAGGGATGATATATGAAAAAGAAATATAGTGGTACCTCTACTTACGTGTGTTTCTACTTACGAAATTTCTATTGGAATCAATTGATTTAGTAAGTAGAGGTACCACTGTACTGAAATACTTTGAATAAAGTGGGTCAGGAGATGGACATGATGGGGCTGCACATAAAAAAACCATGACCAATTACACTCTATTTCATCACTTTGCTTGGGATATTTCTTTACCAGATAATAAATGTTTTTTGCTCATGAAAAAACAACTTTGAGTCAAAGATGTTGTTTACCTGGTAGAGCATGATGGGTTCTATGCTGTAACCCAGCATCGATGCGAACTCCCTCGCAATCACTGACTTGCCACAACCCTGAAAAATGCAAAAGCCTTGTTATCCAGACCAAACACATGTTGTGTGTTCCAGTGTATGTGGTGCATTGTGTGTCAGCGACCTTGGGTCCGATCAGACACATGTCCTTCGCCATGTGTGACTGCATCATCTCAGCGATCAGCTGGGAGTGGCTCGGTGTGCCGATGAAGGTGTGTCCGCTGGTGGGGAGACCCAGCTCCTTGGTGCCAGCTGGAACCTGATGTGTGGAGACAAACCCACTATGAAAACCATCTTCACCACTCCAAACAAGTATTCCTTTACATATCAGCATCACTGATACCCTGCCAGGAACTAAAAAATACGGTTTGCTCAAAAATGTATGTGAGATTCCCACAAAGAGTTTATCAAAGTGAAACCATTCTTTGGCTGGAAGATCAGCCCCAATATTATTAGGAGGAGTCAAATTGATGTAAACAGCAGAGTATTCAGCAAAAAATAGACACGTACATGGTCTGTGGGGGGGTGGGGGGGGTCCTACAGACATTATGTTAGTGGATCACTGAAAGAACTGCCACAGACATGAAACAGCTAGCAGGCAAATAGCAGTCATTATTCAATGTGACTCTCTGATGGAGGGTAAGGGACAGTCATGTGATCACTGCTGACTGACGGCTGGATGTAGCAGCGCGTCAGTCGCACACACACACACACACACACACACACACATACACACACACTTCCACACACAGCCTGTATATCCCAGCTGTAGCAAGTAGAACACAAACAACGCTCCAGCAAACACACCGACAGAGGAGACCACATAACGTAACGTGAAGGTTAACGCGATAAAAACTGTCATGATTTCAGAGTCTCACTGTCTGAACATTGTCGCAAAATTAAAAGCATTATCTGTAGAAAAGTACAAAAAAAAAAAAAAGGAACGCTATGAGTGTCAGGGAGAGGCAGAAGAAGGTGTGTCCAAAAGGGTGTAATGCCATAAATTAGTGGTCCCCAACCCCCGGGTCGTGGACGGGTACCGGTCCCTGGGTAAATTGGTACCGGGCCACACAGAAAGAATCCAGACCTTCCATTACAGTGATCCGTTGTTACTTGTGGTTCATGCATTCCAGGAACCACCCGCAAAAATGAAATTCCGCGATGTATCGACGAACTATTTATTTTATTATTTACAGTCATTTAAACGTTTATGAACCCTCCCCATTCTGACATTAAACCACCTTCTATCTGTATTACCTTTTCCCACACTCTGACAGACTGTTTAAAGCACTTTTGTGTCTCACAGAAGTGTTCCGAGACTCATAGAACGCAGCGCACTACTGGATGCCGTCAGCCAATAGAATGCGCGTACGGTATCACATGACTACCTACTAAAAATCTGCGATGAGGTGACGTCGCACGTGTTGATGCACGAGGGATTATTGTATTTCTATCTTCTTTCTGCTCTGATTCTAATCGACATTTCGTAGTAAATGAGTGGATTCTCTCCTCCACATCTGAGTCACTCTTGACGCTTGTGGAGATGCTTGCCTCGGTCACATGACTACCTTCTTAAAGGGGACTTTCCGGCCGCTGACACAGAATACATTACCGCTAAACTGAAACTCCCAAGCTAGCAGAACCAACAAAAAACAGTCGCTAGTGTGACGTTATGAGGACGCTGCTAATAAAGTTGATACAAACTGGATTCGCAGTTATTATTATATTTAGAAAAAACTGTTTTTATGCTGGTTGTATCATTTTATTTTGTTGTATTTATCCGCCAAACCTTATAGGACGGTTCGAGAAAATATTGTCTGATGTTAAACCGGCCTGTTGGGACAACAAGATGATAAATATTGATAACCACGAGATCAGTACTTTGATTTCTTACCTGAAAGGTGACGTCCTTGTCTGCAACACGTAATTTGACATCTGCCAGGCCGCTACTACCCCTGGTGGACGATACAGTCAAGACAGCGCTGGGAGCTGGTTGGCTGGGACCATCTAGAAGCTCGAATCTCTATGGAAGAATCCGAAATGAAGACGCACATTACAGGACAGTTACAACTGCTTTGGCTTGTGGCTCACACGTGGACTCACACTGAGGACCCCCTCCACGGCAGCACGGCCCTCCTTGGTCAACATGCTGGTGTAAGGATAAAGTCTGCTGACTAGCTGCTGGGAGGACATCATGGGGAAAGCGCTCTGCCATGACACAGTGAAGTCTTTTCAGTTGTGCTTTCCTCTCTTTCAGGGATAATAAGGACGAGCTCACGTGCTGAGATTCTCACCAGTACATGTACGGCAGGAAGCAAGTTGTCCACAGGGAAGTCAGGAAGGCCAAGCTTGGATGATTCTTGAGAACACAGAGTTGTGGCTAATGACAGCAGCTGGGATACTCTGAACCACAGGACACAAGGAAATATTCAAACTGAAGAACATCTGCAATGTCAAATATATTTTTTTCCTAGTGAGCAGCACTAGAAAATAAAACTGTTTGGTTTTATTTTACCGTTCGGCAGGAAGGTTTGGTCCTGCGGCGTACAGCAGCTCCAGTTGGTCCTGAGAAGAAAAGACAGAATAGCTGTAAGGTGGAACACCTCTTCAAGGAGCATTTGTGCTCCAAAATGATAAGTTTGTGGGTGCAGAGGCTGAATGAGAACTCATGACTTCATAACGTAACCGAGTATTGACCCATTCTCTCTCTCACACACACACACACACACACCCACACACACACACACACACACACACACACACACACACACACACACACACACACACACATATTCCCTCCTGTCTACCAGAGATAACAAAGCTTTTTTACCCGGTATTACGAGGATTAATCCACTCGAATTAAAAGCCGGTGGGTAATTTTAGAGCGAGAGAACCGATGCGACGTGAACGGCTGGCTGACCTTGAACGGTAGGTAATGGATGTCTCTGGACTGGAAGCGTGACCGAAGGGGAGGGTCCAGCGGGTTGCCCTTATACTTTGGGACAGGAAGACCGAGAGCGATGACCCTGAAGTCCTCACTCACACGGACGATCTTCCAACTGTCCAGCTCCTCTTTGCTGTGTTCCTGTAATGATTCCATAACTATTCAATCAATTTCAACAACAACTTAGCATGCTCCTGTCATTTTAGGCATTTGGTACTAAATACTGCCTTATGACATGACCTTATACTACAGGTGACTCCCAAATGTGCTTCTGGGGTTCATAAACAATTAAATTATACGTAATAATAAATAATTGGTCGCTATATCGCAGATTTTCGGTTTTCCCGGGTGGTTCCTAGAACACATCAACCAAGAGTAATGAGAGATTACTGTAATTTATAGTGTATTTTAAATATAGACTAATGGAATGTCACACAGTATTTATAGCAATGGCCATTTCTCCTTTGAATACAAGTTAAGCACAGAGTGTGAAGTAAAAGTGTATGTAAGTGTAAGACTCCGATAAGTGTATAGTTTAATGATAAAACCCAACGCCACAGAGAATTATCATCATAGGAAACTAAATTTCAGAACTGTAAAACTTTTCTCTCATTCTATTCTTCAAAATCATTTCGTTTCATTCAACACTGATTGCTGTGACTGAGGTCACTTGTCTTTTTGTGGGGGCGCTGCTCTCACCTGCAGCAACTTGTCGTAACGTTCGGCGGCCATGAGGAAACGGCCGTCCTCCAGCTGCATCTCCCTGTTCTCCAGCAGGTTGTTGAGGACAGGCAGGACGTTTCTCTCTGCCTTTTCCAGCCCCTCCAGGATCAGGACTCGTCCTTGTGTCGCAGCCCTGACAGCACACTGTGGACCCGTAACACAAGTCAAGCCTAATTAATAAAATAAATCATAAATAGGCGTATTATGAGATGGATAATTTTAATGCTATCCCACCCATTGCATCAGTTCACATAAAAATGCATCACATACCTACCCATAGAATGTCCACAGCTTGTTGGACTGTCATCCTACTCAATTCTCCAAAATACGTTGAAAAAACAGCAGTTTTTTTTTTAAGTCCTATTTTCTGCTCCTCAATGTGGGGCACATCTGACATCAAGAAACTTAGGCTGTCTGAACCACAGAGCAAGAGGCCATATAATTAGGTTAGCATGTAAATATGTGGGTGGTTGTGTGGGAAGCAGATTCATAAAGCTAAAGTGAGAACCAGATGCTCCATTTTTAACTCTCGGTCCATTTTCAGAACAGACGCTGTAATCAGGTAATTGCTGGAAATGTAAGTGACGCAGGATGGCAAGAGCTGGGAGGCAACGAGAGACCTTATTTCTGACTGTGTAGAAACTTCATAGAAAAAAAAAAGAAGGGAATGCATTGTGCACTTGTGCCCCATTTACAGCAACCTTGAGGTAAATTTCCTGCCAAAATCTCTCAAGCTGTCCTATCTAATTAAGGCAAGAATTAAAATATAAATAATGGTATAAAACAACACTTGCAACTATTTTTAACTTTTTTTCCCGTAATATCAGGCAGCCATTGTACTTTTGTACAAACGCAGAAATCTGTAGGCTATTTCAGGGATGACTGCAGTCCACAGTACCTGTATATTCAAAAGTTGAAATTGTGATATCTGACTTTAGTCCCCACATGAAAAGGCTAATTTCCTGTATCCAGCAGTGTCTCCATTCCATAATATTCACACACGGATGGGCTCTGGAACATTACCATGTCACTGACCACATGTGCTTTCAGAGGATAAGAGTTATGGTTCAAACCTGTCCAATTCACAAGACAGTGTTAGGACTCAGAAAGAGGAATCAGAACGGGATGTACCATGTCCCCCCTCCTGTTTTTCATAGGAATGAACCTGCCCATAACAGCAGCAGGGAAGGAGAATAGAGACCTACAGTGGAGTCTGGCAAAAGCTAACCTCCAATAACAGGTTTTATGTACGAGTTCACCACAACAAGTTCAACCCATGTACAAGCAAGATGAATCCTGACAGCATTCAACAACATGACAATCTGGGCTCCGATGGCAAGAAAATTCAGGTGCAGAAATGGAAAAGTGACAAGCCAGTTCCAGCTACATGTTCAAGGGGAAGATATATCATCAATAAAGGAAAACCTAATAAAGTGCCTAACAATGTGGCATTTTTTCACGGACAGGAGCAATGTTTCCAGGGCAGAGAAAGAGGGAGAAGAATGGCTAAGAAAGATTTAGAGGTCAGGATTACCACAAAAGTTCAAGACCTGGATCTTTCATCACCGGCTGATACCAAGATTTCGTTGAAAATCTATTAAATGTTCATGACAACGTCTGCACAGGTAGCTCAGACTTCCACCAAGCTTCACGCTAGCATTGCAATACTTAAGGTCTGGCCAGTTACAACTGCCCCTATCACCAGTGGTCGAAGAGTTCAAGGTGGCTAAGTGCAGGGTCGCAATGATGTGCAAGACTATGTCAATGAAAAGGTCAAAAACACGGGTGTCACATTGAGATCCGGATGCAAATGGGCAGCTGACACATCAGAAAAATGCGCTAAAGCTGAGGGATATCATCGGGGACCTATTCATAGGGAGGCAAGGACTCGGATCCATCGTTTCCAGCAGTGGGGTAACGCAGGCTCAAGGCAAAAAGGAGACATGATCCAAGGCAAGTCTGGCACCTGGAGGAGGAGATTGTAGAAACTTGGATCACAAGGAGCCTGGACAGAGTGAAACCTATTGAATCAGAAGATCACTTGGCTTGGACCCTGGAGGATGGAGCTCTTCCACATCCCATTCCCTGAAATGTACAACACCTTCCATCACCAACAAACCTCCTCAGATGGAGAATGAGAGAAGACCCACCGTGCAGGCTATGCAGAGGCACAGGAACCATGGCACACATACTGGTGGGATGCAAGATTGCTCTTGGCCAAGGAAGATAGAGAAAAGCCAAGACAAGGTCCCCTGTGCACTGGGTGACATTTCAGAGCAGGAGACTGAAAAAGTGGTAGTCCAACAAAAGACAGCCTGCACCCTTCATGCAGTTCGTCAGCCAAGGGCAGAAAGCGCCAAGGGGACCAATAAGGGCCTTCTCCAAACAGCACAATTATGGAAGATGGCAGTGAACCTGGAATGTTTGTTAGAAGTATGGGAAAAAAGCTGTCAAGGACCAGGACCTTGTCGAGCAGTGCAGGGACAAAAGACTAATGGCTAATCCAAGTTGAGGCAGGGGCACAGGTTTCCCACCACAGTCTTAGTAGAAGACCCTCGCAGAGCTGGGAGTACCGGGAATAAGACAGAAGTCTTGTGGTTGAGGGAAACCAGTGGAAAGAGAATATTGTTGGTTCTGGAATAGGATGGGGGGAGTAGAGCTGGGGGCCAGGAGAAGATGGGCAATAACTGGCCATCAATGATGGACTGACTGGAGGTTGTTTAGGGTCGAAACAGGCAACTAGAGGGCGTTTAGGGTCGAAACGGCCAGTGAAAGTTGGACACCTGCTGAAGAAATCTTTTCCTGGCTGAAAATGGCAGTCATGCAGTCATGACTGAAGCCCGTCATCAAAAATATATTAAACAGCACCCTGTGAGTAGTGGCTAAAACACAAACAGCTTAATCACCTTCAGTGCACACTGACTGTGACCTCATTCTATGGGCGTCCCAGAAATTCTTTTGAAACACAACTTTATTTCATATGTATTTTTTAATGTATGAAAGCTTATTTGAGCCCCAGAAGAAAACATCACTCAACATTCTGTTGTCTCAGCACCTTATATGTATTTATTTATGTAATAATCTTGACTGGTTTACTTAAAAAGATATAAAAGTTCAAGGATTTTTAAAAAAACTTAAATTAACAAGCGTGTGACATATCAAGAATCAAAGAAGGAAAGAGTACGTATAAAGTTAAGCTCTGATGGATGGCAGAATATAGGGCTCTGAATGGGCACACAGCCCTGAGGGAAACTTGGATGTTCTAGTTAACACACACACACACACACACACACACACACACACACACAGACACACACACACACACACACACACACACACACACACACACACACACACACACACCTCCTACGACACCAAACTAAGAGAAAACTTTGCTAGTTTGCATGAACATCACTTCAACGTGTCACACAGAGTGTCTGATGCCAGTAACTGATGGAACCCACAGCCACATATTAATACGCACAAATATCTACCGTCAGAGCTTCAACCAATGTACAAACTCATACAGCTGAGGACAACAACTCACATCCCACAAGTTAAGAAGTCGGGAATTTTCTTGTGTACTGCGAGCATCCCAGGGAGAGTGCTGAAGGACTGTTCCCACCAGCTAGCAGAGGTGTTAACAGACATCTTTAACACCTCACTGCAGCTAGCAACGGTCCCCAACTGCCTGAAGTCTGCCACCATCATCCCCAAAGGCCACTCAGTGAAGGACCTGAATGACTGTCGGTCGGTGGCCATCACCCCGATAGCCATGAAGTGCTTTGAGAAGCCTACAGGAGGAACCGCCCCACCGATGACGCCATCTCCTCTGTGGTCCACACATCCCTCACCCATCTGGAGAGCAGGGACTCCTATATCCGCCTGCTCTTCCTGGACTTCACCTCAGTGTTCAATCCCATCATCCCACAGACCCTGGTGCAGAAGCTGTCAGAACTGGGACTGTTTGCAACCACAAGGGACCTGGTCCTGGACTTCCTGGAGACTACGGAGCCTCTGGAGCAGGATCACCAGACTGAAAAGCAGCTTCTTTCCAGAGGCTGTTAGACAGCTGAACTCCTGTGGTGCTCTGTAGTCACCCTCACGATGTCACAATGTCCCGTATGTCACCATACGGGGCGTATGGTGCTTTTTTTAAGTGCAATAGACTGAATACTTGCTGAGAACCTAGTAGGAAACTGAAAATTTGCAATTGAAATGATTCAGTTAAACTGCTGCGATGGCGTGCTTACAACACCAAATTTATTCCAAATAGATCTGATGGCAGATTTTAAAAATGGGCTGCTAAAGGTCGAACAAATTATCTCTGATTTACTAAGGAGAGGACATCCCATAGCTCTGAATACCTAAAGAAAAGACACGACCTGGAACAAAAAGATTTCTATAGATATCTTTCAGTTAGAAACTATTTCAACCAAAATCTGAGACCAAATTTAGGTAAAACACAAACAGGAATTAAGAAAATTCTTTTGTCAGAATCAGAATCTCCGTGTGCTAACATTATCTCTAAATGACGTATATAAAGTTATACTCCATCCCAAATCAGAAAATACCTGGTATATAAAAGTTGGAAAAATAAGGCTATTTTATCATAACCGAGGATGCTTGGAAAAGAATATGCCTCATACAATAGATTTCAACCTGCTCGACTATCCAATCCACCAATCCACTTTATTTATTAAGCACAATTTAAATAAACAAGGCTCCCAAAGTGCTGCACAGCAACTGGATAAAAAAACAGAACAGACGCGCCATAAAACCATGAACATAATGCAGTTAAATAAAATATCAAAATAAAATCCAATAAAACAATTTAAAATAAGTTAAAAGCAGAAATAAAATCAGATCAAAACAAAATAATGTGAAGTAATACACAAAAACACTCTAAAAGGTGTCAAACACCAGGGAAAAGAGGTGGGTTTTAAGAAGAGTTTTAAAATGAGCCAGTGAAGAAGCCTGCCTGATGTACAGTGGGAGCCCATTCCATAATTTGGGAGCTGAAACTGAGAATGCACATTTCCCTCTGAGCTTCAGCCTGACTTTGGGCTGTATAAGGAGCAGCTGGTCAGCTGACCTGAGAGAGCGGTTGGGCGTGTACGGGTGAAGTAGCTCAGAGGGATAAGTTGGGGCGAGGCCATTCATGGCTTTAAAGGCAAACAAAAGGGTTTTCAAATGAATCCTAAAATGTGTGGGCAGCCAGTGCAGTGACGCTAAAATCGGTGAGATGTGCTCGTACTTTTTTGTTCCAGTTAAAAGATGAGCAGCAGCATTCTGGACCAGTTGAAGGCGGGCAATGGAGGACCCACTAACCCCCACATAAAGTCCGTTACAGTAATCCAGCCGAGTGGAGTACTTGGCATGAGTTCTGTTGGAAAAGTATTACTAGGTTTTTTATTACACCTTTGCAAAAGAGACATGTGGGAGGGGTTCCTGCTGCTGGAGGCAATGTGGGATGGATGACGCAGCTCATTATCATGTTTTCTGGAACTGTCCAGTCATTGTTCCTTATTGGCAGGAAATCCACAAGCGTATTAACAATATATTTGGAGTCAGTATCTCTTTTACTATTGATGACGTTTATATGGGAGACATTCAATTTGATGAATAAATAACGATAAAAGTTGGTTTAAATTCTTTTAGCTAGCTATTACAAGAAACTTGCTGAAACCCCTTTTACCCACTATAGATGAATAGACTGACATTATTAATGAAATTTATGTAATGGGGCAGATGTCATACTCCCTCAAAGTCCAGAAAGACAGATTTTAAAAGATCTGGAGTAAATGGACTGAGTATATCAAACCCATAAGACTGGACTTCTCTTAAATTATTGAAAAAAGGTCAAGAAAACTGTTTTATTGACCTAGAGTTGTTGTTTTTTTTAAATTTTAATTAAATTTTTAAATACATTTATTTCTTTTACTTCTTTTTCTTGGTTTTCTTTTTCTTCTAAATATGAACGCTTCCCATGTCCTTTTTGTAAATAATTTACACCAACGTTCACATAAAGTGTTAAAAACATTTGAAGGAGCCACATAAAAATGTACTGATCTGTGACTATTTACATGATAATGTCAATGTGTGTGTGTGTGTGTGTGTGTGTGTGTGTGTGTACAGTAAATACAGGTATATACTGTATATATATATACTGTATATAGTATACAGTATATATATATATATATACATATATATATATATATATATATATATATATATATATATATATATATATATATATACTGTATATATTATATATACATATGTGCTGGAGGCTGAATGTAAAGTGACAGGATGTGACAATGTCATTTGAAAGTGCTCTTTCTAAATAAAAATTTTAAAAAAGAAAACAAAAGAAAGAAAACCAATTTAAAAACAGTTCTTTTATCTGGAGTTCTACCGTACGTAGATGTCTCTCCCCTGAGCGTTAACCCATTCCTCAAAGGCCTCGGTAGTTTTTGTGTCATTGAAACAAAAATTAAATCACCTTGTCTCACAATGTTGAAAAAGTGTTCAAACATTGCTTGGCTGTTGCTGTAAGAGCAAAACTGGACAAGTCATGTTGTAAAGCTAACCACCTACTGGATCAAGTGGGTTTCATCAAGGTTACTTCTCATTCTGTGGTGTTTCTGGCATAAGTGTCTTTTCTGAGAAGAACTGCTTCTCTTCTTTTAGAGAAGAAGGCAGGAAACCTGCTGCAGACAAGTCGTTCATACAGATAAGAATGTACACAAGTCCAGTTCCATTCAAAGATTATGAGACCAAACACACACATTTGAGTGTTGTCGAAAAACAGCTTGTTTAATGTGGACGAGCGGCTTAAACTCATCTTGTCAAAGTTCCAAACAGGTTTGCAACAGCATGAAATATACCTGGCAAAACAAAATTATTAAAACAGGATGAAACCAGACTCTTTTCTGGTTGGAATGAAAACACATTTACATAAATTTGATAAATTTGATATATCTTTCACACCGTTAATATGCTTGAATCCCATACTGAAAATAAAGCTCTTTTTGACACCTGAATCCAAAGTAGAATCCCTGCTTGTTCAATGATGCATGAAATCTAAGAGATACGACCAACCTGGTCGATGTAGAAGGCCGTCCCCGAGCGGATCTCCCTCCTCTGCTTCAGGTCGGTCTCTGTGGTGTCCCTCGAGAGAGCAACATATTCAACTTCCCGTTTGGTCAACTCCTGGTCAACAACAGGGAAAACGTGGACACAACACATCAAATTTTGTTACATACTTAAATAAGAAGAGAATTTTATAACAGCTTTCAAGCAACACTGCAAAAGGACATGTTGATGGTTTTTAGAAAACAGGTGTAATGTGACTGCCAGTCCTGGTGAAGTTTTGCTTTTTTAACATAAGCACATCAAGACTGTCACACACATCTTTCTTTACCACGCCTGTTAAATTATTTTAATGCACAATTTTAACATCATATACTGTAAGTGTATGTTTTTAAGCTGAATAAATAATATCCCTGCACTTCTACTGCTTTCCCTGCATATATCATGTGAGCAGCTCTATAACACCCAACAAATTCAACAGACAGACTGTGTTGGATGTGCAAAAAAACAGAAACCAGTCTTGGTGGTGCTCTACATACATATGTACATAAGTATGTATGTAGAGCACATAAGTAGCACAAATAGGACGTGTTTATGCTTCTTTGTTCTGCTGCTGATTGCTACAGGTTTTCCTCATGAATGATGGATTCCTTCAGAAAACATCCTCCTCTTCAATTATGTATCTTTCATTTACTTTCATGCGGTCAACTGAAGTTGTAAATGGCATAGAAGATCGGGCGATGGTGGAGGCAGAGGGTCCACCCAACACACTGCTCCTTTAAACAAAAACAGCCCAGCTGCTTGGACAGCAGTGCTCCAGGGGGGGTATGTCTGACTTTAAAGGGGAAGAAAGTTTACCTCAGACTCGAAACACATCTATGGATAATTAACAGCTCATGTCTTACTCTCAACCTGACCATTGACCATATTACAGGGATGTGCACACACCAACTGAACTTGCACTATGGACTTGGAGACCAAATAGGTAATACTGAATTTAATTTAATTAAATAAAATTGACAGATAGAAGCGAATCACAAGGTAAAATATAACAAATATTTCATCTTCACAAGCTGAACAACAGACTGATGAAATACGATGTGTGTGTGCATGTACAGTACGTGTGTATGCGTATGTGTGTGTACTCACAAGGTACTGCATAGCTATGGATCGTCTCAGGGGTCCTGGAGGACCAATCAGAAACACATCCTGACCTAGAAGGTCTTTCTGCATGATCCATCGTAGGTGCTGAGCCACTGTCTGAGGTAGAGAGTCTGAAACTAATAAAACCAAATGAAGATCATCACACTAAGAGTCTGCTGGATATCTTTATAGTTTTACAGTTTCTACAATATATATATATATATATATATTACCTCATTGCACATACCTGTTTATGTTGTACATATCTATTTTATTTTACATATTTTAGTGTGTAGTTCTTCCCCGAGAATTGCCAACTTATCGTGGTGGGGGAGTTTGAGTGTCCGAATTTACCCAGGAGCTATATTGTCAGGGGCTTTATGCTCCTTCTAGGGTCTCCATTGGCAAACAGGTCCTGGGTGATGGGCCAGACTAAGAGCACTAACAAGACCCCTATGACGAGTAAAATATCAAGGACTGTGACATTGTCCGGTATGGCGTAATCGGGACCCCACCCGGGAGACCAGCCCAGGCTTGGGGCTCGAATGCGAGTGGGTGTCTGGTGGCCGGACCTCTGCCCTCTGCTCAGCCCGAAAGGACGAAAGGCCCAACCTCCGTGGACTCACCACCCGCCGAGGAAACCGTGGGGGACGGGTGCAGTGTGGATTTGGTGACAATCATCAGCATGGGGCTTGACGACCAAATCCCCAGACAAAGAGTCTAGCTCCAGGGACTTGGAATGTCACCTCGCTGGGGAGAAAGGAGCCAGACCTTGTGAGGGAGGTTGAGAGGTACCGACTATATATATTCGGGATCAAGTCCACCCACAGCTTGGGGTCTGGAACCCGAACCCTTGAGAGTGGTGGACTCTCCACTTTTCTGGTGTTGCCCTAGGTGAGAGGCGGAGGGCTGGTGTGGGCTTGCTTATATCCCCACAGCTCAGCCGTCATATGTTGGAGTTCACCCTGGTGAACGAGAGAGTCGCGTCCTTGAGCCTCCTGGTTGGGGACAGGTGTCTCACTGTCGTTTCAGCCTACGGGCAAAACAGCAGTGCAGAATACCCGGCCTTCTTGGAGTCCCTGGGAGGGATACTGAATAGTGCTCCGACTAGGGGCTTCATTGTTCTCCTTAGGGACGTCAACGCTCACGTGGGCAATGACAGTGAGACCTGGAAAGTGGTGATTGGGATGAATGGCCTCGCCGATCTGAACAAGAGTGGCGTTCTGTTATTGTTATCTGTTATTGAGAGTCTGTTGGGAACGTCTGGCAGAATCCTCTGTCAGTGAGGTCTTCAACTCCCACCTCCGGGAGAGCTTCTCTCAGATCCTGCAAGAGGCTGGGGACATTGAGTCAGAGTGGACCATGTTCTTCACCTCCGTTGTCGAAGCGGCTGCTCGGAGCTGTGGTCGCAAGGTCTTTGGTGCCTGTCACGGCAGTAACCCACGAACCCGGAAGTAAGGGATGCCGTCAAGCTGAGGAAGGAGTCTTATCAAATCTTGTTGAATTATAGGACTCCAGGGGCAGCTGACAGGTACAGGCAGGCCAGGCATACTGCAGCCCGAGTGGTCGTGGAGGCAAAAACTCGGGTCTGGGAAGAGTTCGGGGAGGCCATGGTAGAGACTATCAGTCAACCTCGAAGAAATTCTGGCAAACCATTCGGCGCCTCAGGAGGGAAAGCGGTGCACAGCCAACACTGTTTACAGTACAGGCAGAGAGCTGCTGACCTCGACTGAGGATATTGTCGAGCGGTGGAAAGAATACTTCGAGGATCTCCTCAATCCCTCTACCATGTCTTACACAGAGGAAGCAGAGCCTGAAGTCTCAGAGGTGGACTCGTCCAGTACCCGAGCTGACGTCACCGAGATGATTGCCAAACTCCTTGGTGGCAAAGCATCGGAGGTGGATGAGATTCGCCCTGAGTACCTGAAGTCTCTGAATGTGCAGGGACTGTCATGGTTGACATGTCTCTGTAACATCGCATGGCAGTCAGGGACAGTACCTGTGGATTGGCAGACCGGGGTGGTGGTCCCTCTTTTCAAAAAGGGGGATCGGAGGGTGTGTTCCAACTATAGGGGGATCGCACTCCTCAGCCTCCTGGGGAAAGTCCACTCCAAGGTACTAGAGAGGAGGATTAGACCGCTAGTCAAACAGCAGATTCAGGAAGAACAATGCGGTTTTCGTCCCTTGCTGAGGGCTGTCCGGTCCCTGTGTGACCGAAGCCAGAGCTTGGTTCACAATGCCGGCAGTAAGTTAGACCTGTTCCCAGTGCATGTGTGCCGGTTCACTTCACAAGAAGATCTGGTTAACATTAGGAAATGCAGTAAATCGTTGCCACTGAACAAGGTTGTTAAGAAAAATAAACTGAAATATTCACACTTATAGAGACTGAGACAGAGAGAGAGAGAGAGAGAGAGAGAGAGAGAGAGAGAGAGAGAGAGAGAGAGAGAGAGAGAGAGAGAGAGATAGGCAGAGAGAAACAGACAGAGACAGACAGATAAACAGACAAATAGACAGAGAGAGACAGACAAGCAAATACAGAGGGAGAGACAGACAGAGGGAGACAGACAGACCAACAGACAGATTAACAGACAGACACACACTTTATTAATCCCAGAGGAAATTGTGTATATCCGCTGCTCACAGACATAAATGCACATAAATAAATACAAGATAAATAAACACACAATAGAAGAAACGCAGACAACACAGGACAGGACATACTACAGGACATTTACTACACTACAAACAGTCTATTATGTTCCCTTTCATTCAAGCGGCAGAAGACAAACCCTTTCCGTAATGATCACAAACATCACATCAACCACACAGACAGAACGACATACTGTGTTTGACAGGAACCAGTTCTGGATTCTGGGGCGTTTTCACTTTGTACGAGATCTCTCCAATGTTCACTGTATCACCTGCAAGAAACAAGACAATCAGCACACAGGCCAGCAAAGACATCCTCACCCACGTATGGACATTTATACCTGTTATTGTCTGCGATGGATGATAACAGTTGAAAAAATTTATTGAAACCCTATTTCACAATAGATTAGGTTTCCCGTCTGGTGATCAACTGACTGCTACAGCAAAATAAAAAAGAAAGAACTCAAATACCTAAGTTCCTTGGACCCTACCCTCACCCTGCCCTGCCCTCCCCCCAGCACCTGACTACCTCTCTCTCTCCCCCCGTCAACTCAGGGACTGCGCACACGTCACTTCCCCTACGGGATTAGAGTGTGTGTAGAAATGTTTACCATCCCTTTGTGTTTCATCTCGTACTTTGTACTGTACTGTCTGTTCTACTGCCTGTGTTGTCCTGTCTGTATTGTACTACCAGTGTTGTACTGCCTGTATTGTACTGCCTGTGTTGTACTACCTGTTGTACTTCCACTTGTTCTACTTGTGTTGTACTACCTGTTATACTACCTGTTGTACTTCCTGTTGTACTTCCTGTTGTACTTCCTGTTGTACTTCCTGTTGTACTTCCTGTTGTACTTCTTGTTGTACTTCCTATTGTGCTTCCTATTGTACTTCCTGTTGTATTGCCTGTTGTTCTGCCTGTGTTGTACTACCTGTTGTACTTCTTGTTGTACTTCCTATTGTACTTCCTGTTGTATTGCCTGTTGTTCTGCCTGTGTTGTACTACCTGTTATACTGCCTGTTGTACTACCTGTTATACTGCCTGTTGTACTGCCTGTTGTACTGCCTGTGTTGTACTTCCTGTTGCACTTCCTGTTGTACTGCCTGTTGTACTGCCTGTTGTACTGCCTGTTGTATTGCCTGTTGTTCTGCCTGTGTTGTACTACCTGTTGTACTGCCTGTGTTGTACTTCCTGTTGTACTTCCTGTTGTACTGCCTGTTGTACTTCCTGTTGTACTGCCTGTTGTACTGCCTGTTTTACTGCCTGTTTACCGTGGGTCAGAGAGGACTGCAATTTCATCTGTGCTGTATGTCGTGCATATATGGTACACTTGACAATAAAGCTGACTTTGACTTGGAAAGTTGTTCCACACTCAACATAAAACGCTCCTTTTAATGAAGACACCATCATCAAAATGATCTAAATCCTCAATTTCATCGTTCGTTAGAGACAAAACGACTCAAAGCGTTTCCAGGATCTCTGCTGAGGATCATTTAGTGTCTGCATCAGTCAGGATGTTTGCAGGAACATTTACACTGTTTTATTCCATGTGGTTATTTAAAACATGATCAATATAATGTTTCGTGGCTAACTCTTTATACACTAGGAGTGAATAAGTTTGTTCTCAGGTAAAGCAGACTGGCAGTGGACGAACACACCTGGTTCACCTTTCCCCTACCAGCTGACATCACCACACGTCACACTGGTCACGTAAAACTGACAATGACGTCAAATATCTGAGGACTAACGAACAGCCTCCACGCGTGGGCCGCTTCAGACCGATCGATACGTATTCACTGTGTTTCTGTGGCGTGTCAGGATTGGTGAGTGGAGAGGAAAGCTCACCGGAGGATGTGTTGACCAGTCTGACCTCATGTGTTCTCCATACCCGGCCGTCCCTTCCCAAAACAGAACCCAAAATATTCCGAATTCTCCTGGAAGCGATTACCGCAGCGGTTCTGTTCCAGGATATCTGGGAGTACATTTTTTACTTAATCTGTTCTAATCCACAACATACTGAAACCAAAGCCACACGCTTCTGCACAGACCTGTGTCATAACATGTCAGCTCATTCAGTGGAGGTAGGAAGGAAATAAAGGTGAGCCCAACCGGTCCGTCTCGATACTCTTCCGGAGTTGTTCGGAGGACTTTTCTAATGGTTCCGGTTTACTTCGACGTTAGGCTGCGTTCAGACTGGTCGCCAAAATCCGATTTTTAGCCCATCACAATTGATATGGGATGTCTCTTTTGTATTCTGAACAGTAAAATAACACATGAAATCCGATTTTTGTGGGACGGATTGAAACCACATTCGGGAAGTAGTTTCATATCGCATTTGGACAGAAGCATGCATCACGAAAAAAAATAAAGGGGAATGGAAGAAATAAATTAAATGGTTATATTTATCCAGTGATGTGTATTATAATTATATTTATCCAGTGATGTGTATTATAAAGTTATAAAGACCTGCGGTGAGGCCCCAGCCAGCCGAGCCTCCCCATGGATGGCGCAAAGACTCGGCTGACAGTGAGACCGTAATGCTATCTCTCTGTATGTCGCTATTAAAATGTTCAAACTCATTTACTATATGAACTAAATTTCCATAGTTTTGCTAATGTATATCATGCAATGTGTGTGTTTTTTTATTATCAATAACTTTATGTGTGTAACATCTTTCTGAAATTGAGCGATCCTAAAAAAGCTGGGAAGAGGCACTAAATGAGGCACGCAGTTCTCCTGCCTCATGGTAGGGGGCGCTGGTGATCCCAGGGATTCTTCTCAGGACTCCTTGGCTGCAGAATAAATGACAGCAAACTATAATCTACAGTCAGCCAGCCAAGTGCAGCCATTCATTAGTTTTATTCTGCTCACCTTGTTTTATTATAAAAATGGGGGACTAAATACCTCAACTCAAAATTTTTTCGATGCTTTTGTTCAGAGGGAGCTGCACATGTATTTCATTTACAAGTAAACATAACAATAAACAAACATGTAGGTAACAACACAACGTTTTTTTAATCAGATGTCCTTATTTATGCGTTACAGTTTTTATGTGTAAATAATTCTGCTACGAGACTTTAAACAACTGATTGGTTTTGACTGTCACTTTACACGACGCAAGAGTGACTGCTTGTTATGGAGTGTGGAGGACGCCTCCACCCTGACGCCTTTGTTATGGCAACCTGTCAGATCTGCCAATGATGTGGCCCAGTCTGAACAGCACAAGATAGCATTTGGACACTTGATAAAAGCATTGTGGACAGTCAGCCCTACAGATCAGCTATAGAAGGAAATCTGACTGGTATCCGATTCGCCTGCAGTCTGAATGCAGCCTTAGAAGCGAAGCTGCTTTGACGACTAACTCAAAAGAAACCAGATTGTTCACTGTTAGGCTAATAAGTGTCAAATTTGATTTCTCTGAGACACTTAATTGATGCTTTGCCCATCAGAGTGTCTTCACATGCTATCTCACCAAACGATTGATCTGGTACATTTTTATATTAACACCAACAAGAACAACTTTTAACCAGGGTGCAATTTGTCAAAAAACAGGAGGGAAGAAAAATTAAACAATCAACAGGCCTAGTTCTTTTTTTAGGTCTAAATGAGTCTAAATTCCAACTAGTTGAACAATTATATACAAACTTAAAAGGCATGAAACCTTTACTTTTCTGTCCTCTCCATGACATCTGCAACTCTCTCTCTGTTCGTGCTCTGTCTCTATCCCCATTGTGTTTCTTGTCCCACCTAACCGGTTAAGGCGAGTGACCGCCCTCCAGAGTCTGGGTCCTGTCCGGAGTTTCTTCCTCAATGAGGGAGTTCTTCCCCGCCACTGTTGCTTGTTCTTGCTCTGGAGGGTTCTGTTGGGTTTCTCTGTCTGTTAAAGCGCTTTGAAATGTCTGAAATGAAATGTTGAAATGTGAGTAAGGGGTATATAAATAACGGTTGATCGATCGATTGATCGATTGATTGATTGATGTGAAAGATGAAGATGATAAACATGATTTAATTAAGTTTCAGCACCATGAATAAGGGCTAACATGACCTGAGGATTTAGCCTATTGCTAACAGACAGTAAAACGAAACATTAACACCCCATAAATTCAGATTTTACGTGCCATGTTAACATGACTCAGTAGATCTCAGACAATTTACTCTGATGTCAGACCCCATGTAGTCTTTTCATTTTAACCTGTCGGAGCGTCATCCTCAGGATTTTGTCCGTCTATCCATGGTCCTGAAGCATAATTAGACATCGTCATTATCTTCATCATCTTCCTCTTCCAAATCATGGCTGGCACAGGAAATTCAATGTTTTATGTCTTTTTAAATTTGGTTGAATGTTCAACTGTTCAGCGTTTAATCTCCTAGGGCCTACCATCAGCCTAAAAAAGAATTAGCCCTGTGACTTGTTTACTTTTACATCCCGCTTCAAAGCGGTGATGTATTGTAATTGTCAGTGTTCGTGTTTGTCCGTCCGTTCGTCTGTCCGTTCGTTCGTATGTCCACCGAATGTCTTCACAACCGTTGCAGATTAAAAGATGAAACAAAAAGCAGATTACTTGGGTGGCAAAGGGGATGAAAATGAGATGATGACAGCGGATAAAGCGGTAAGAAGATGAATGAGTTGAATGAAAATGAATGAAAACCTTTGCGACTCCACAAAATGTAGCTGTGGAGTCGCAAAGGTTTTTCTCTTAAAGCCAAAATTCACATCAGGGTTCCGTGTCTGAACACCAAGACATTGACCACTGCCAACCCAAGAGACCCTGACAAGTGTCTCAAGCATCTCAGAACCATCTGGATCAGAACCAATAGTTCTGGGATGCTGCTCTGTGGAGCCACAAAACCAAATTGAAGCCTTTGGGGCCTCTGTAATATAATAATATGTCTGGAGAAGGAAGAATTAAGCTGAATCTGAAATGAACCGTCTACCCACAGTGAAGCTCAGTGGGGTCCATGATGCACTGGAGCAGCTCTGATTCCACAGGAAACCTGTCGCTTGTCAGATGATAACCATAAAGGAAGGAAATCCTACAAGAAAACCTTCCTCTGTGAGGAATCAATGGACGTTCAAAAAGGACAATTTCCCAAAGCAGATCTCAGAGTTCACCGAGGCTTGGGTCTAGAATAAGTCCAGGAAGATTGTTATAAGAAGTAATCAGTAAATTTAGGTGGTATCTACTTTTGGGTTTTCATTTGGTGACCATCTTTTTTATTTTGTTTTGCCTGATGAAACAAGTCTTAAATTTGAAAGGCAATTGGGTGGAGTACCATTTGAATCTGTCTTTGATGATGGTCATGGGGTCAAGAATGCTCCTGACATTAATGTACTGAGTCATGAGCATCATTGGGCTCTGAGATTCAATTTCAAATGTGGATAACTTACTCAGCAGCATGGTGGCTTGATGACACAGTGGGTAGTACTGTCGCCTCACAGTAATAAGTTTTCGGGTTTGACTCCCTTCTGTTTGGAGTTTGTATGTTCTCCCTGTGTCTGCTTGGGTTCTGTCTGGGTTCTCTAGTTTCCTGTAACCTCCAGAAACATGCGCTTCATGTGGATTGATCGGTTTCAAACTGTCCGTATGTGTGAGTGTAAGTGGTTGTTCATCTTTCGTGAGGATCAGAGATGTGCTGGCAGAGTGTTTAGAATATCTCTCCACCTCTTGCCGCTAAGTCCTCTGGGATAGACTCCAGCAACCCACATGACCCATGAGAGTGGAAGAAGCCATACAGAAAATGAATGTATGTATAAGATAATCCTAAATATAATAAATATCGCCCCACCTATATTTGAATAAGCTCACTTGAAAACCTCACGGTGTCATGCTTCTAACTCCACCCACTACCAGTCAATCAGGCGCCCAACCAATCAAGGCGCATCTGCCAGAAGGACTCACGTGGACAAGAGCTACCGAGAGCATCGTGGAATTAAATAAACAGCTGTCACCACAAAAAATACTCTATTTTCTGTTTAATACCCATTGACATATAATGTAAAAACACTGTACACAAGAAAACAAACGTTTTCTTGTGTATAGTTTTGGCTGGCGTCTACCCGGAAGTTCGGGCCGCTAGCCGAGTTAGCCATGTCTCTCACTTACGGAGCCATTTTGGTTTCGTCCAACACAGTGCTTTATATTCTTTGATTGTGACGGACCTCACGTTGTCGTGTGGGGAACCCTGATGCTGTATTGACCAGTACCGAACTCACGAAACCAGCGTCTACCCGGATGGCCCGACCGTAACGCCGAAGCGGCCTTCGTCTTCGCGTTCGTCCGTCCCACACACACGGAGCCGTTACGGCTTTGTCGGACACAGCAGTTTGTTCTCTTGTGACGGCGAAGAAAAAAACAAAAAACAAATGCAGTCTGACATTATTGTTTTATCATGGAATTTCCACAGGTTCCCACTAGTATAATATAATATAATATAATATAATATAATATAATATAATATAATATATAAACCTGATATAAAAATAATTTGAAAATAAGTAGCCACAGGGTCTTGGGACCGGAGGGTGGTGGCTTCAAGACCAGTGTGGACCAAAGAATGGAGTGTGAACTGCTAGCTTGACGAGTGTCGGTTCACCTGCTGACCACTGCCTGGGTGCCCTGGAGCAAGGCCACTACTACTACTACTACTACTACTACTACTACTACTACTACTACTACTACTACTACTACTATTACTTCTTCTTCTTCTTCTTTTCCTTTTGGCTTTTCCTTTCAGGGGTCTCCACAACAAATCAGTGTCCTCCATCTAACTCTGTCTTCTCATCCTCTTCTCTCACACCAACTACCTTCATGTCCTCTTTCACTACACCCATAAACCTCCTCTTTGGTCTTCCTCTAGACCTCCTGCCTGGCAGTTCAAAACTCAGCATCCTTCTAGCAATATATTCACTATCTCTCCTCTGGACATGTCCAAACCATCTCAGTCTGGCCTCTCTGGCTCTGACTCTCTCCAAAACCCTGGAGCAAGGACACCAAACCCCATAAACCACCCTAGGGGTCCCGTGTTGATGCCCGTCTCTCTGTCATCTCTTCATAATTGCATGTCTACTGGCCCTTTATGTGTGTGTGCTCCGGCTTGTGTATGTGTGTGTGCTCCGACCTGTATGTGTGTGATATCTAGAGTGTGAACAGACCCCCCCCCATTGTGGATTAGTAAAATACCGTGAAGGAATGTGCTGTTTTCACGTGACCTTGTTCTATGAATAAACCTGACTTATTAGATCTCGAAAGTAATTTTCGCTCCATAGTAATAACGTTACACACACACACACGCACGCACGCACGCACACACACACACACACACACACACACACACGGACAGCAGCCCCTGCGCCTGCCCGTGTTGTGCGCGACCCCCGGCCGTCGGGGGCTGCCTCGCCGCCGGTCGGCGTTCATCACGCGGGGCGCTGATAGGCTCGGCCCTCCCACGCGCGGGCGGTGGGGAGGGAGCCGCCGGAGGAGGGAGGAGGTGACGGGAAGATGCCCAATTAAATCCCATCTATCCAGCGCGCATGTGAGCGAAGGCTGCTCGGAGACGTCCACCTCCACGTCCTCCTGACGCGCTTGTTTTTCTCCGTGGGACGGATCGAGCGCTCCGACACTATGGAGGATGTCTACCATTACACGCGCAGCCCCGCCTGGGAGGAACTGGTGAGTACAACACGGGGTCCTCTTCCCGGGGCCCATCTCCTTCCAGTCGGTCCTCGAACCAAAAACACGGAACGGACCACACGCACCGTAATACACGCGTGTTGCTTCCACTCGGGACGGTTGTGTGTGTTGTTAACCCTTTTAAAGATGAATGATTATTTCTACTCGGCGTCCACTCCTGTGTGTGTGTTTGTCTCGGGTGACACAGGGTGGATTTCTATGAGGAAAGACAAGCCTGTCTCGCTGCGTGGACACCACTTGGTGCGAGTCATCGTGTTCCACCCAGACCTGGAAGCAGGACTGGGTGGAACCACGTGAGACGAGCCAGATCATGCAGGTTCGGTTCCCACTGGGCTCCGATCCCTGCGTTTACCCCCCCAGCTCTTCCCATAATAGAAGAAAGCGGGACATGAACACGAGGACCACAACGTGTGGGGTGTGTTGTTGTTACACACGCAGGTCACAGCTGACGTCACGGTCAGCAGCTCTCTGCTGACTGAGTGGATTTGTTCAGTCACGCGTGAAAGTTGACCTGAAGACGATCGAAGGTACGTTGGCGTGAAACCGTCTCCCACGCCATTGAGAGGATGAGGACCCCCCCATATCTAAATTGAAGGTGTAGGGTTTCAGTGGGTAGAGGGTCCATGTCTGCTCCATCCCTCACACACCCACGGAACACACAATAGAGACGCTCCCCACGCGTCGAGCAGCTGTAGGCTCCTCCGGGGGAGGACAGCGGCGGAGTGGGTGAGATCTAAACAACACTGGTTTCTCCCCCCCCCCCCTCTCCACAGGCGCCGGAGAAGGTCCTGGCGTCCGCGGCGGGCATCCATGCCCACGTTGTGGGTGTTGTCGGCGGCTCCGGGGCAGCGGATGAGTCGTCCGACAGCGAGGCAGAGCAGGAAGGTCCACAGAAGCTGATCCGGAAGGTGTCCACGTCAGGACAGATCAGGACCAAGGTAAGACCCCCTGTCTCGGGGAGGGGTCGGAGAGGAGACCCTCAGGATGCTGTTCCTGCAGCAGGGAGGGTGATGGGAGGGGGGCAACTTCAGTTAAACCTGTTGCGTTAGTACAAGAAGCTTAAATATGGCAGTCGAACTGAAAGTAACACTAGTTACTAAGAACTGACTGAATAGTTTTAGAATTGTCTGTCTGTCTGTATAGGGATATGTAAGTAGGTAGGTAGGTAGGTAGGTAGGTAGGTAGGTAGGTAGGTAGGTAGGTAGGTAGGTAGGTAGGTAGATGACATGCACACATGACCCTCCTGCATCCTTCCATCAGACGTGAAAGCGGATGCTGTGCTGACTCTTACCTCTGACACCTAAGCTTGGCCCATTCATCTTTTACACTCTGAATGACTTCAGTCCTCCCACACCAATGGAGCCACTTAATTATTGACTGCTCAACTCTACCCCAGCTACATTATGCAGTAGGGGGTATATTTAGAAGCACCATACAACAATGTTTGGTCATACCCTTGTTATGCAAATCTCAACCAGTGAGTGTTGTCAGGCAGCAGTAGATCAGTTGGTAGAGCAGATCGTCCAATGATCGTAGGATCGGCGGTTCGATTCCCACTCCCCCAGTCATCTGTTGCTGTGTCCTTGGGCAAGACACCTTCCTTGCCTCCAGTGAGGTACTCACTGGTGTGTGAATGTGTGTTATTGTTTCGGTGATGGTCGGAGAGGCCGTTTGTGCGGAATGACTGCCATGCCCCTGTCAGTCTGCCCCGGGGCAGCTGTGGCTACATACGTAGTTCATCATCACCAGGTATGAATGAGGAATGTATGTAAAGTGGATCCAATGTAAACCAACTTTGAGTGTCTACAAAAGCGCTATAGAAATCTAATCCATTATTATTACATGTCTGGCATTATATTCTTTTTTTATGTCTTAGGTGCTTTTGGAATACATCGTTCAATATGATAGCTCTGTTATGTCACCTTAGTCTCCGATTATGAGGTTGTCGCCTCATAATCTGGCCCCTAAATCAACCTCCTAGGCCACCAGTAATAGGACTGAGTGCAAAATCCAGTTTTTCTTTGAGATCGTGGCACCTTTCTGACTACCCAGACTATTGGCTTTAGAATTGGAAATGGAAAGAGCTCAAACATGTTCACAGATCATTATATGCACCTGTCCACGAGACTAAAGTTCCTCATTGGCTGCATGAGATCCTGCTTCTTATAGACTGTTCAGACATACGAGCTGACTGCAAAACAAATAGCAAAGATTGAGTTTTGGAATTGTTTCCTAAAGAAGATGGTGAAAGGTGGATATAAGCAACGAAGGGATGAGGATGGCCGCAGTGCACTGGTGTTGTGCCCGGAGTGTACCCTGCCTCATACCCCCAGTTGGCTGAGATAGGCCCCAGTACCCCATGACCCGCGACAGCAGAAGAAGCAGGTATAGAAAATTAATTTAAAAACAACCGCATGAGTGAAATTCAAATACTCTAATGTGGATGTGCACCATGTAACTGGAACTACATCGATCAAGTCTGTCCGCATTGCTCATCAACTAAAATATCTTGCAATCTGCAGAATAAGTAATACAGACATCAGAATGAAGATATTGTTTGATGAATGGTCCTAAAAATGTTGAAAAATCGAAATAGTTTTGGGCATAGATGTCCAACAGATCAGGCGGCTAATGATGGATAGAGAGAAGTTTAATCACATTATTGATATGTGTGCACCCCAAGAGGATAAACTTTCAGAGAGGGTGACATGATGTTGATGTCCCAGGTGGACTTGAACCAATGACTTTCTTGCAGTGAGCCAATAGCGCCACCCACTGCACCACTGGGCTGCCAAAATTGAAATTATATTAAGGAACAAGAAGAGAAGGGAGAAAAAAAACATTTACAGTATATTCATGCATATTTCTGTCAGTTCTAATCCTCCCACTCTCCTGCATGTGACCACATTTTCATCAGTGTCACATCGTATGCCTTCTGTGGCAATGTATCATGGGAGAAAACTTCTAGAATAGAAATCAGCTTCAGGACAAAGACATCATCATGCATTCGTGGTGTCAGCATTGAGGAGGGGATGTCTGAATATTGAGACATCTGATGAAGCTGAATGCTGGGCTGCAGCCTTAAACCAGCCTGTCAGACAGACAGGGTTTACCTCATGGCCAGTTATCGTGTTCCTAATGTCATCAGACGTCTTGGTCTTCCTCTTCTTTTTTTCTCTTCAATTACTGGTAGTCCTCAAGATACAAACATCCAATCACAACACGTCACCATGTTCAACTACTATAGTTCCCCTTTCTTCCACAAGGTAGAGCCAGCAATGTAGGTGGGAGGCTTCCTATAAGAAAACTCAGTCATAACCCGTATTTTATTTCACATATTTTTTTGTCCCCCTTTAGGAGCCAAATAATGTATGAACCAATGTTGGCAGGGTCAGGTTTCTGCCAGGAAGCATTAACTGATGCTAACGCTGATCATTGAATGTAATTACTAGTTGATGGTAACTATTGGTTGAGATAACTGAGAAATGTAATGAAAATAAAACAGAAATCAAACAATAAGGGGCGTGTCTGACTTTTGATGACCAGGAAGCATATCGGCGCGTGGAATACCTCAATGGCCTAAAGCTTGTTTTAGCCTCTACACTCCCGAGAATAAAATTCATTCAGTAGAGGTAGAGATGTTAAAGTTACATTATGGAACTACAGGATTTTATTTATTATTATTATTATTATATGTAATGACATTTAAATGATCTGAAATGGTGATTATAGACTGAAATTTAATAAATAACGACTTACAAAAAATTGAGCTACGAACAACCCAGTTGTGTTTGAAGGCTGAGGACTACCTGTATACTTTCTATATCAACATGTCTTTTCCATTCCTTTGTCTTATTCTTCCTCTTCTCTGGGTCTGGGTCATGAGGGGCAACAATTCTTAGCAAAGAAACCCAGACACTTGCCTCTCCAGCCACTCTCACCAGCTCTTCCTGGATGATACTGAGGTATTCCCAAGCCCGATGAGACATAGTCTCTCCACAATGTCCTTGGCCTTCCACAGGATCTTCTCCCAGATGGACATCCAGAGGGTATCCTGACCAGATCACTGAACTTCCTCAACTTACCTTTTGGTGCAAATCAGCAGGAGTCATGAGTCTTTCCAGGATGTCTGATTCTGAACCCAGCCACCCTGCAGGGAAAGCTAATTTTTGGCCACTGGTATAAAATCTTGTTTTCATTTTGTGCTGAACTGTTTTGAACGCAGTGTGTTAACATTAAAAATTGTGCAGTAGTAGTTCAGTGTTTAACACATTTGTACTTACATTCCATGGAATCTGAAAACTGAACTATGAATATACGTAGAGTGCTGCATCTACAGTTAAGATGAAATCAAGGTCATTCAACATCAGAATTAAAATAATCAAGGCAGAGATGTGGAATTTATAGAAAAATCTTCTTCTTTTCCTTTCGGCTTTTCCCTTCAGGGGTCGCCAAAGCGAATCAGTTGCTTCCATCTAACCCTGTCTTCTGCATCCTCTTCTCTCACACCAACTACTTTCATGTGCTCCCTCATTACATCCATAAACCTCCTCTTTGGTTTTCCTCTAGGCCTCCTGCCTGGCAGTTCAAAACTCAGCATCCTTCTACCAATATATTCACTATCTCTCCTCTGGACATGTCCAAACCATCTCAGTCTGGCCTCTCTGACTTTATCTCCAGAACCTCTAACATGTGCTGTCCCTCTGATGTACTCATTCCTGATCCTATCCATCCTGGTCACTCCCAGAGAGAACCTCAGCATCTTCATCTCTGCTACCTCCAGCTCTGTCTCCTGTCTTTTCCTCAGTGACACTGTCTCTAGACCAAACAACATCGCTGGTCTCACCACAGTTTTGTACACCTTTCCTTTCATTTTAGCTGAAACTCTTCTATCACACATCACACCTGATACTTATCTCCACCCGTTCCATCCTGCCTGTACACGCTTTTTCACTCTCCATTGCTCTGGACTGTTGACCCTAAGTACTTAAAATCCTCCACCTTCTTGATCTCTTCTCCCTGTAACCTCACTCTTCCACTTGGGTCCCTCTCATTCACACATGTACTCTGTCTTACTGCGGCTAACCTTCATTCCTCTCCTTTCCAGGACAAACCTCCACCTCTCTAGCTTCTCCTCCACCTGTTCCCTGCTCTCACTGCACATCACAATGTCATCTGCAAACATCATAGCCCATGGAGATTCCTGTCTAACCTCGTCTGTCAGCCTGTCCATCACCATAGCGAACAAGAAGGGGCTCAGAGCTGATCCCTGATGTAGTCCCACCTCCACCTTGAACTCCTCTGTCACACCTACACACACCTCACCACTGTCTTACAGTCCTCATACATGTCCTGCACCGCTCTGACATAATTCTCTGCCACTCCAGACTTCCTCATACAATACCACAGTTCCTCTCTGGGCACCCTGTCATAAGCTTTCTCCAGATCTACAAAAACATAATGCAGCTCCGTTTGGCCTCCGCTGTACTTCTCTATCAACATCCTCAAAGCAAATACTGCATCTGTAGTACTCTTTTTTGGCATGAACCCATACTGCTGCTCACAAATGTTCACTTCTGCCCTTAGTCCAGCTTAGGCTAGCTCCTGTCTACTCTCCTCAGTCCTCTCAGTGTCCCAATTCTTCTTAGCTAACCTCTTTCTCTGTATACACTCCTGTACCTCCTCATTCCACCACCAAGTCTCCTTATCTACTTTCTTTCCAGATGACACACCAAGTACTCTCCTACCTGTCTCCCTGATCACATTAGCTGTAGTTTTCCAGTCATCTGGAAGCACCTCCTGACCACCCAGAGCCTGTCTTAACTCCTTCCTAAAAGTCATGCAACACTCTTCCTTTTTTAGCTTGCACCATTTCGTCTTCTGCTCTGCCTTTGCCCTCTTCATCTTTCTCACCACCAGAGTCATCCTACACACCACCATCCTATGCTGTTTGGCTACACTCTCGCCTACCACAACTTTGCAGTCACTGATCTTCAGATTACACTGTCTACACAAGATGTTGTCTACCTGTGTGCTCCTACTGCCACTCTTATAGGTCACCCTATGTTCCTTCCTCTTCTGGAAGAAAGTATTCACTACAGCCATTTCCATCCTTTTTGCAAAGTCAACTACCATCTGTCCTTCTGCATTCCTCTCCTGGATACCAAACCTGCCCATCACATCCTCATCACCTCTGCTACCTGCACCAACATGTCCATTGAAGTCTGCACCAATGACAACTCTCTCACTTCTAGGCATGCTCTGCATCACTTCATCAAAGTCCAACCAGAATTTCTCCTTCTCCTCCAGCTCACATCCTACCTGTGGAGCGTACCCACTAACAACATTGAACATCACACCTTCTATTTCTAGCTTCAGACTCATCACTCTATCTCTTTTTACCTCCAGGACATTTCTAACAAACTCCTCCTTCAAGATAACTCCTACTCCATTTCTCTTCCTATCTACACCATGATAGAACAACTGGAACCCTGCTCCAAACCTTCTACCCTTGCTACCTTTCCACCTGGTCTCCTGGACACACAGTATATCTATCTTCCTTCTCTGCATCATGTCAACCAACTCTCTACCTTTTCCTGTCATAGTTCCAACATTCAATGTCCCTACTCTCAGTCCTATACTCTTGGTGCTCCTCTTCTCTCTCTTCGTGCGAGCACACTTTCCTCCTCTCCTTCTTCAACCAACAGTAGTCCAATTTCCACCGGCGCCCTGTAGGTCACCAGCGGCGATGGCGGTCATTGTTAACCCGGGCCTCGACTGATCCGGTATGGAAGTCATAGGTTTGATTAGAATCTTTGATTTGGCAAAAGTTTTATGCCAGATGCCCTTCCTGACGCAACCCTCTGTATTTATCCGGGCTTGGGACCGGCACAATAAGACACTGGCTTGTGTCCTCTTGTGGCTACATTTATGGAAAAATAAATCTGGAATTTATAGGAAAACAAATCAAAGTACCGGTAACTTATCAAAACCATTGAAATTTAACCATTGAAAGCTGTACAGCTTCTAGCCACTGGTGGAGCCAAGTCCCACAGATAGTGAAACATATTATTGGAGCCGATCAATTGGTTTGATTAATACCTGTAACTTATACAAGTGGAAAAATGCTGATTGCAATGACTGGAACGACATGTCCTACCATGCTACATGCAACAGACTGTTAGTACATTAGTTCATTTAGCTATCATAGATGTGTAACGCACTTCTACAGTAATTAAAATGTGCTGACAGTGTGCTATTAAAGGTCTTAGGGTTTCTGTTGTTAAGGGTTTCTCTGTGTGCATGATGACAGTTTGTAACGGATCATGCAGGCACTGACTCACTGAGTGTTGTTCCATTGGATTGTTTACTCCGGTATATGCGTGTGTGTATGTGCACACGCATATACGTATACATGAGTAAACAATTGAGTGGATTGTTTTCTCCCGAAAACTGCCACCTTATCGTGGCTGGGGAGTTTGAGTTTCCGAATGATCCTGCTAGGGTCTCCCTTGTGGGTAGTGCTTCGGTAGTATGGGGTTCGGGGCCCTTTGTTGAGCGCTGTCCGTATGACCAAAGCCAAAGCTTGGTTCACCTTGCTGGCAATAAGTCAGACATTTTCCAGGTGCATGTTGGACTTAGGCAGGGCTGCCCTCTATCACCGGTTCTGTTCATAATCTTTACGGATGGAATTCCTAGGCACACCCAGGATCCAGAGGGACTCCAGTTTGGGAACCAACTGATTTCATCTCTGCTTTTTGCAGACAATGTTGTCCTGTTGGCCTCATCAAACCTGGACCCTCAGCCTGCAATGGGACTGTTTGCAGCTGAGTGTGACGCGAGTGGGATGAGGATCAGCACCTCTAAATCCGAGGCCATAGTTCTCGACCGGAAAAGGGCGGTGTTCCCTCTTCAGGTCGGTGGAGAGTCTTTGCCCCAAGTGGAAGAGTTTAAATATCTTAGGGTCTTGTTCACGAGTGAGGGAAGGATGGAACGTGAGATTGACAGATGGATCGGTGCAACTCCCGCAGTGATGCGGTAGTTTTACAGGTCTGTCGTGGTGGAGAAGAAGCTGAGTCGTAAGATGAAGCTCTCGATTTACCAGTCAATCTACATTTCTACTCTCACCCATGGTCATGAGCTTTGGGTCATGACCATGACCCATAGATCCAGGATACATGCGGCTGAAATGAGTTTCCTCTGTAGAGTGGCTGGGTGCACTCATAGAGATAGGATGAGGAGCTCAGTCACCAGGGAGGAGTTCAGAGTAGAGCCACTGCTCCTCCACCTGGAGTGGAGCCAGCTGCGGTGGCTCGGGCATCTGTTCCGCATGCCTCCTGGGCGCCTCCCTGGGGAGGTGTTCTGGGCATGTCCTACCGGGAGGAGACCTCGGGGGAGACCTAGGACATGCTGGAAGGTCTATGTCTCTTGGCTGGTATGGGAACTGGAAGAGGTGTCTGGGGAGAGGGAAGTAAGGACATCAGTCCTGAGAATTTTGCCCCTGCGACCCGGCCCCAGATAAGCGGATGAAGATGGATGGAAGATGAATGCTATTTTAACTAAAGACAGGATTAAGCTGCAACTCCATGTCTGTGTAGGTTCTCAGTTATCCAAAGCTGTTAAATCATTCCACTGGACTTTAAGAATGTTTCTTGACAATGTTTCACCTTTAATCCAAGAGGCTTCTTCAGTTCTCGTGGTGGTTGGTCTCGTCTCAGTTTATTAACCCTGTGGGTTGTGGTCAATGCTATTCATATTCCACAGATCGCAATCGAGACCCGTCTGGCATGATTGTGAAGGATATGATTGTAAATAGGCAGTTACATTTAGTTACATTTATAAGTTACATCCTGCCCTTTGGGGACAGCCATTATGTTGATGTGGTCCTCCGTAAAAATGAGTTTAACACCCCTGGTCTAGAACATCACAAGATAATTTGGGTACAGAACCATTGACTACTAGAGGCTGAAGGCTTGAGTTTGACTTACATGATCCAATGAGAGATGTCCAAAACAATTATATCTATTGACCAAAGACTTAAGCAAATATCTGAATCCCAAAAGTATATTTCTACAAACTTCTTTAAAAATTTGCATTAGATTTTTTTTTTTTTAAACTTTCAAGATATTGCTTGCTGTTCAGCTCAGATGAAGAAACCTCACACCTGAGTAAAAAAGTGTATTGTGCCTTTCACAATGATGGCTAATCAATTGAGTTTAGTTACTCAAGACCAAAAAACCCCCAATTCTTGCTCCGTGGTAACCATGGCTGTTAATTGTGTAGGTCATCTTTCTCTGAGATAAGTATGACCTTTCCTCCCTGACAGATAAATCTCCATAATTCTTATGGCTGCTGAGTCAAGTGCAAATAAATAAGAACTGGTTCATGCTAGTGTCTCACACAATATCCAGCTATTGTGACCCCCCCCCCCACATTTTTTGACCAATGCTAAAGTTCAGAGGTTTGGGACTGTTCTCCTTTTCCTGTCTGGTATTTACTTTCATGTACGGCATTCAAGCAGCTGACAACTCTGTTAGGTGAGTAAGTCGGGTAATTGTATGATAATTGATGGCCTCTATAGCATTACTTAAATTATCCTGTACCAGCTTGTATAACTACCATGTGTTATTTCCCGTATTTGTATTTAAATTGCAGTAGATCACAGACAGGAGAATTGCTGTTTCCCAACTGCTAGATTGTAATTTTCCCTTCACCATGGTGAAATTTTGCATGTGTAAGGATCTAAGGAGGGATGATTCAGAGCTATAATTACATCCAACTGAGAGGACATTATGTGAAGACAGCTACATGTGGTAGATGACTTGAGAACTGGTTGGTTCAAGGGTGAGTCGTGGGGGGAAGGAGACTTGGCTGTTCGGCGGCCGCCGTCCCTGAATGCTGTGATGGCTTTGGGCTGCTGGCTGGCCTTGGTGCTGTTGGGCTTGCCCTCTGTGGTCCGGCAACCGGGTCTGGTAGGGTGGGCTGTGCATCCCCTTCCTTCCCTGCTGTGGTACCATGGTGGTGCATTTCTTGGTTGCTGTTGTCGGGGGGCAGCTTGATGGTTTGGACTGGTTGCCGGTGATCAGTAATCGGTGGTCATTGATGCCGTTGATGATCGCTGGATGCCTGTGGCTGGGTTAGGGCCCTGGTGATCGTGGCCGGGCCGGGTTGTGGGCTCAGGCTGTGATGTCGGTCCCCCGTACAACCCTGTACGGGGGACACACATACTGTGTGTCCAGGAGACCAGGTGGAAAGGTAGCAAAGGTAGAAGTTTAGGAGTAGGGTTCAAGTTGTTCTATCATGGTGTAGATGGGAAGAGAAATGGAGTAGGAGTTATCTTGAAGGAGTAGGTTGTTAGGAATGTCCTGGAGGTAAAAAGAGTGTCAGATAGAATGACGAGTCTGAAGCTACAAATAGAAGGTGTGATGTTCAATGTTGTTAGTGGGTATGCTCCACAGGTAGGATGTGAGCTGGAGGAGAAGGAGAAATTCTGGTTGGACTTTGATGAAGTGATGCAGAGCATACCTAGAAGTGAGAGAGTTGTCATTGGTGCAGACTTCAATGGACATGTTGGTGCAGGAAGCAGAGGTGATGAGGATGTGATGGGCAGGTTTGGTATCCAGGAGAGGAATGCAGAAGGACAGATGGTGGTTGACTTTGCAAAAAGGATGGAAATGGCTGTAGTGAATACTTTTCTTCCAGAAGAGGCAGGAACATAGGGTGACCTATAAGAGTGGAGGTAGGAGCACACAGGTAGACTACATCTGATGGAGACGGTGTAATCTGAAGGAGATCAGTGACTGCATAGTAGTGGTAGGCGAGAGTGTAACCAAACAGCATAGGATGGTGGTGTGTAGGATGACTCTGGTGGTGAGGAACATGAAGAGGACAAAGACAGAGCAGAGGACAAAATGGTGGAAGCTGAAAAAGGAAGAGTGTTGCAGGACTTGGTCATATTGACCCGTTTTATCCGTGCTCTCCATCTCCTTCCTAGCTTCCCAGAAGGTATTCTAAAGAATGACAGGTCCATGTCTTTGTGTTTTCTTGATGTTCTGTTGACACAACCGTTCACCCCGCAGGTAACCATGATATTTTTGGAGTTAATCACGTTGGGGATTGCATTGTTTCTTATGGCTGCCAAGCTCTGTTGGGCGCCAGTGACGTATGACGCCCACATGACCACTGAGTGCAGAAGCTGCTGTGGCACAGATTTTAAGCTTTTCTGACCAAAGGGATGATTCTACTCTCATAAAATTTATTTTTTCTTCTATATTTCATAATGATGAATAACATATATGTCTACCTTCCTCCTCTGCATCATGTCAACCAACGCTTTACATTTTCCTGTCATAGTTCCAACATTCAACGTCCCTGCTCTCAGTCCTATACTCTTGGCGTTCCTCTTCTCTCTCTTCCTACTAACACACTTTCCTCCTCTCCTTCTTTGACCAACAGTAGTCCAATTTCCACCAGCACCCTGTAGGTCAACAGTACCAATGGCGGTTGTTGTTAACCTGGGCCTCCACCGATCCGGTATGGAAGTCATATATTCATTTTGCATATTGATTTGGCAAAAGTTTTACGTCGGATGCCCTTCCTGACACAACCCTTTGTTTTTATCAGGGCTTGCGACTGACACAATAAGACACTGGCTTGTGCCCTCTTGCGGCTACATTAATAATAATAACAATAATAATAATAATAATAATAATAATAATAGTAATAATAATAATAATGGATTTGATTTATTTAGCACTTTTCTGAACACTCAAAGACGCTTTACATTGGATCCATTATTCATTCATCCCTCATTCATACTGGGTGATGGTAGACTACATGTGTAGCCACAGCTGCCCTGGGGCAGACTGACGGAGGCGTTGCTGCCATTCTGGGCCTACAGCCCATCCGATCACCACCGAAACAATCACACACATTCACAGACCACTTTGTGCCCCACTGGAGGCAAGGAGGGTCAAGTGTCTTGCCTAAGGACACAATGACAAATGACTCGGCGGGAGCGGGAATCAAACCGTCGATCTCGAATCATTGGACACCTGCTCTCCCACTGAGCCACTGCCGCCCCCAGTGGGGGGTCGGGCATGAAGTGGGCGTGGCGGATGGGGGTGCAGGCTGGTGGGGGGGTGGGTGTTGGATGGGCCTCCTTACCCCATGCTCCCTGGGCTTTTCCTGGGTACCCTGGTGGTGCTGGCTGCTGCCCTTTCTCTTTGTCTACGTAGTTCTCGGTGCCCCCTGTGGCTCTTCATGTGATGACTTCTGGATGCCCCTGACTGTCTGGGGTTGGGGTACCTTGCTAGCCTGGCCCTGCTGGGTCCTGTTTGCCTCTCTGGGCGTTGGTTTCGATCACACATGCATGTTGGTTCAGGGGTTACCAGGTCCTGTCGAGTCTAATTGTTGAGAACCATTGGGTCCCGCCAGAATGTGACGAGTCTCCCTCTTCTTCCTCCCTCTTCCTCGTTCATCTGGTGGCCTATTCTATACTGTCAGGACCTCCACTAATCTGGTGTTTTTTAACATTAGGTATTAAGGTGTACGTTTTGAGAAATAGTGAAATACCTCAAATCTCTTCCACTCCAACAGCACTGCCTGTCTATCCACTACCCTGTTTATGTTTTCTCTGTCTGGTTTCCCCATTAACAAACAAAGGTGCAGCACTTCCCTCTCTGGCTCACAATAGGAAATCCTAATAAAGAATGACAACTTAGTTCCCAGAGAAGGCCGGTGATGGTCACATGCACGCCATTAAATACAATATATCATAAAAAAATTTCTGCAAGACTAAAATGATTATTGAATTCATAAAAAGTTGACCCCCTTTTACGGTGTTAAATTATGACAATACATGCAGACCAAAAAAAAAAGAGAACGACCAAGAGTTAAAATTACCAGAAAGGGGTAGGTTTTCCTTTTGAAATGCTCAGATATTTGTTTGACATTGTCTGCTACCTGACTGCGCTGCACGATCTTGCCCGTAATCATTCTGAACAGGATTGGTGACAAAGATCAGTCCTTGTGTCGTCGAATGTGAAAATGAGTTCGACTTTCATGCCAGGGAATTTTAAGCATGGTTCCACTTTGACAGTACAAAGAAAGAATAGAAGACAGTTTTTAACCATCCAGCCCCATAGAATCTAAAATTGAAGCCCTGCTATAAGGGACATGGTCATAAGCCTTCTCCAAATCCACCAAGCACTTGAGGATTAGCTGAGTAAAATTCCATGCACACTTGCAAATGTGTACAGCTGAACCTGTGTTTCACACCAGGGACGAAAACGGCATTGTTTCTCTTGGATTTGGCTAGTGTCCAGACTCTTCCCACCAGAATCCTGGAGGGAGGAGGCTGGGGAGGCTGCAAAGTCTTTTTGCAAGTGTTTTTTTCCCCAGTATTGTCAGTGTGGATGTTAAAATCCCCCATCACTGTTATATTTGATGACTGAAAGGGACAATTTTCTATTGTTTTTATTCTGACCTATACAGTTTTCTGGAAAAACATTAATGAAATAATGGACAAAAAATTCTGTTGTGTTTTTGGACAATTGCAGTGTGAAACTTGCTGAATCGGTATCATGCAATGTAATAAAGCAAAAACCAATGTTTGGAGCTTGGTTTGGACTTTCGTGTGAACGTGCCCTTATGTCCCACTAGAGCAGCCCCAACAGCATTGTCAATCTAAACTTGCAAGCAGTTTTTGTTTATAATCCAACAATACAGAAAACAAACAAGCATATATAAAAATATAACCTCAGTGGCAACGGTAATGATAACTAGCTGCAACCCTGTAATTATTACTTTTGTCTCAATGATGTACCGTAGAGCAGCGATCCCCAACCTTTTTAGCGTTACGGACCGGTTTCATCTAAGACAATATTTTCACAGACCGGTGTTCATTTGCTCGATAATCATTAATAACGCCAGGACAGCTGTAGTCTAATAATAAATAATCCGTAGTGGTTTTATGTAAAATGCGGACATCAACAGACAATAAACACCCTTTTTTTTCATAAAATGATAATCAACATCTCTGTAAACGAAATAATTATATTAAAAACTGAACTGATGAGGTTTATTTTGAAATATAGCGACTTATAATCAGTGCATTCAGCGTAGGAGAAATACTGATCATTTCCAATAGCAAGTCAATCAAATAATAATGAGAATTAGTGGTTGGGAACTGCTGATCTAGGGGTGACGGGAGACAATGACACCTAAAGTGTGTCCCGGACGTCCGGTCTACTCCGCAGTTTGGTTTTCTTTATGGTCACTGCAGAAAAACCCGCTTCACAAACACAGGAGGTTGGAAATGGAAACAGGGTTTTCGATACTTTTTGGGTGATTTCAGGATAATCTGCCTTGACTTTAACCCAGAACACTGACAAAGTTGTGGGTGCTTAATTTAGGGGTAACCCGTCACGTGATCGAGACCTGTCAAACGGACACGTGCATTCGTCTGTGCGTCATTCCGCACAGACATCACTTTTCAAAATAAAGCATCTTTCAGACTCCGAAATAATTAAAATGGAAGTAATGTAAATTATTTTTTTCTTTCTGTGCGGCCTGGTACCAAAGGACCCACAGACCAGTACCAGTAAGCGGGCCAGGGGTTAGGGACCACTGATGTAGAGGTTCCAGTCATTAGTGGAACTTCAGGAATATCAACTGAAAAATAATGGCAGGGTTTTGGACAATAATAAGTCACAGTATTTTGGACAGAATTAGCAGGTTTATCATTTCAAGACTTGTAATCTTAGTTATTCCCATTAAAACACTTAAAAAGCAGGAAGGTGAAATTGTCAATATTTGTCAAATAGAAACCAGATGTCCGAAGGGATTTGGAAAGCCCTATTTGACCTGGGGAGCAGTTCTCTGGAGCTTCAAAGTGAAATGGTGATTTTATCCCATTAGTATCAGGAGTCTTCTTTTTTGGAATATCCTTTGTTAGGTTGGACGGTTCGGTCAGATACTGCATGAACTAGATAAGTAATGTGGATGAGCCATATGGCTGACTAATTATCATTAAAGACAGGTGATAAACCTGCTGTGCTCGTTTCATTTTGCCTTCCAGTGAACTCCTTCTGTGCCTTTACCCAACACCACAGCTGCCAAACTCATTTGAACCCCTGTTCCTTTGTCCATTGTAAAAGCATGTGTGTGTAGTGTTTCCAGTTTGTGTGTTAGCGACCAGGCATTGTGTGGGTGGAAGGTAGATAGTGCTCAGGTTACTCTTGCAACTCTGGCAGAGGACTCACTCTCTGTCTCACATTTTAGCGGAGGAGTGGAGTAAAGCACAGAGGAAGGCAGAGGGACTATTTTTAGACCACTTCTGGCCTACTTGGCAGCAGGAAGAAGATGAAGACAAGGAAAAGAACTATGGAGGCCAAAGAGGGGAAAAAGAGAAAGTTGAACATCAAACTTGAGCACAATCACTTGTGCTACTTTGGCTGAGCAGAGAGGATAAGGGTGTTTTAAAACCTGAAAGGAATGGCGGTCCAAACCTAGGTTCAGGATTTTCTTACATTGTGTACCTTTGATCCATTTCAGTTTCACATTGCCATTTTTACAATTACAAAAAATGTGTTTCATAAGATGCCCAAATTGCTTTACTATTGTATCAAACAGAATACAGGCAAACCTCGGTTTCCGACCACAATTCGTTCCTGAAGGCTGTTCGAATAGCGATATGTTCGAATTCCAAATACATTTTTCCCATTACAATTAATGCAAATGGTCTTTATTCGTTCCATGATGCTAGAAAACTACCTTTTTTTCAACATAATATGTTATTTCATAATGTCATTTGTATATCAAATTGTATAGCAATGAAACATATCAAAGAAATGTAAAAGAAAGAAGCAAACACGAGAAAGAAAGGAAGAAAAAAAAACATCAACGTAATCAGGTTAGCGGACGGTACGAGTTACTGTCGTCTTTTGGACAGAAGTTTACGGTACTGTAACTCGTACCATAGGCAATGGAACGCAAATTAAGGGAAAAATGATTGAATACAGTAAACTAAAATAAAAAGCACATTACTGTCAGGTTTTCTCTCGACTTTTCTCGCCTTTATCACACTTGGCGGCAAGAAAGAGGCGTTTTTTCGCGTTCAAATTCCAAATTTTGTTCGACTAGTGAAACAAAAATTCCGAATTTTTTTGGTCGAATTCCCACTTGTTTGTTGTCTAAAGCGTTCGAAAACCGAGGTTTGCTTGTACTTTTCTGAACCCCAGGAGAAACTTTGTGTTTGTTACTCTAGCCTAAGATAGAAAAGGGAAAAAAAACAAGCAAACATTTTTAATATATAAAGAAGATAACATGTATATTAATGCAGTGCACACACACACACACACACACACACACACACACACACACACACACACACACACACACACACACACACACACACACACACACACACACACACACACACACACACACACACACACACACACACACACACACACACACAATATTCCCATGTACAAATATTGTGTATTTTACTCCACAATGTTTAACAGAGGTCTCTGTTCGATCAGCTGATCTACTGTTTACACAGTCTAGTCACGTGTCACGTTTGGCTGACTGACACAGTAGCTACATGTTTACTGCTGAAAAAGTTAAAAGTTAAGTGATATCATAACTTAACTTTGACAAGCTTAAAAGAACCTTTAAGTATTGCTGTTTCAGTGAAACGGTAGCTAATAACACACATCTTTTTTCCCTCTTATGTAATCTGTATGTTCCTTCTCATTTTGACTGTGCCTATGCCATTTTTATAATCGTGAATTGCTGTTGTGTGTATGTGTGTGTGTGTGTGTGTGTGTGTGTGTGTGTGTGTGTGTGTGTGTGTGTATGTATGTGTGTGTGTGTGTGTATGTAATCTACAGCAAGCTTACTGTGTTTAAGTTGACACAGCTGGTGGGCAGGATGTCAGCGTTAGGCCTCTGTCTCTGTTTGTAATTCTACCCTTAGAGAGCAGGCTTCCTTTGCTATAAATAGCCTGTGTGTGTGTGTGTGTGTGTGTGTGTGTGTGTGTGTGTGTGTGTGTGTGTGTGTGTGTGTGTGTGTGTTTGCATGTGTGCCCAGAGAGAATCATGTTCTTCCCCACTACATGTCTATCTATGTGCGTTAGCATATGTTTTATCTTCTGTGTGTACAGTTCCGTGTCTGGCTGTATTTACTTTGTGTAGCCAGTATGTGTTTGTGTGTGTACTAGTGCATGTAAGATGATGGGGGTGGTAATGATGATGACCACAGGTGCAGGTGTGATTTGTTATGACCCAGCGGCTCCATAGGAGTCAATAACACCTCTTTTCTGTCAGTCTTTCCATTCTTGTTTAAGATTTAAAAGCGTTTAAGTCTATTTCCTCTTATACTTCTTCTGTTTTATTTCTTTTTTTCTAGTGTGATTGATAATGTCACTCTTTTTTAGGTAGTCGAAAATAATAGGAGGCATAATCCTAAATGTTTGAGTTCAACAAACCTTTCTTTCTTGCTTTCTTTCTTTCTTTCTTTGTTCCTTCGTTTCTTTCTTTCTGTCTTTATGCATGTTAGGAAAGGGTGTGAGGGGAAGTCAGAGGAGAGTGTGGGGTCTTTTGTGTGTTTTTTATAGCTTTTTGCTTATTTTTAATATTCATATATTTCTGTTGAATATAGTTTTATCGCATTTATGTTTTCGAATATGTGGAGGGTTTTGAGTGAGGAATTAGGGAGCAATCTGGCACACCAGGGGGCGGCAACATGTCCGTGAGGTCCGGGTTCGAGCGGCTGACGCGCCCGCACGCCATCAAGCTATCAGATTCTCAGTGCTGAGTGGAGGAGGTCAGTTTGGTAGAATGTTTGGGTACGGCAGCATATAATCAGCCTCCGAAAGAACAGCATGGTGGGGATTTTTGGTTTTAAATGCAGGAAAAATCAAAAAAAGTAGTGGCAGATTTAAAATTTTCTTCTGGGTCAAACAAAGATGGCAATTTATTTAAGCAGGAAGAAAAACATTGAAGACACTTCAGGCTGTGATGTGGAGGTCATTTAAAAAATGTTTCAAACAAGAATTAGAATTGATTTAATTACTTCAGAATGAAGTCGTGAATGAATGCTTGTCAGAGCTCGTGGCGTGTCAGGGACGTATTGTGTCAATGAGAAGCTTGTATTTAATTTATTTGTTCAGTTTGTTTTTTTCTCTATTGTTAATTTATTCTTGTATGTCGTTCTTTTTTGTGCGAATCTTTTCTAATTATGTATGAGTGTGATTCATTTGAGATTTTGTTTTTTGTGAATAAACATGCTTTTTTAAAAATAACAAAAAAAAATTTTTCTGTCTTTTTCTTTTCCATATTTTAGCTTATCTGTTGCTTCTCTTTCTCCACTTCTCACTCTGTCTCTCTTTTTCTCTCTCTCTCTCTCACACACACACACACACACACACACACACACACACACACACACACACACACACACACACACACACACACACACACACACACACACACACACACACACACACACACACACACCACAACTTTTATGTTATTTTCTGATGGAAGCTTTCTTTTATCTTGTCTCCCTCCAGACGAGCATAAAGGAGGGTTTATTGCTGAAACAGACCAGTTCATTCCAGAGGTGGAAAAAGCGCTACTTTAAGCTAAGAGGACGAACTCTCTATTATGCCAAAGATGCCAAGGTAAGTTTTATTCAGTCATATCATCACAGCCTTTCACTTTTTAACTTTTGCCTTGCCACACAACCTGACTTTAATTTGAAATACAAAACACAAACAGATTATATTTTGTGTCTTAATTATTTGTGGATTTGTTAAAGACCTAGTATTAACTAATCCAATGTCAAACGTCATTCCCTCAACAATTCAGGCAAATACCCATTACTATCCCTCTAATGATCCCTAAGCGCCAGAAGCTCTTTTGCTCTTGTGGTGATGTTTGTCCTGAAGGAAGATTTTGTGCAGATCTTCTGACCCACTCTGGCCACTGATGTTGTCTGATTAGTCCAGGAGAGATTATCTGAGATGTGCACACCCAGGAACTTCACGCTGCACCCCCTATCCACAACGGTACCTTTGACTTTCAGTGGGTGGTTCTGTGGGCGACCTCTTTGAAAATTTGACATTGAATCACATTGAGGATGAGATTGTTGTTCTTACACCACTGCACCAAAAGACTCGCCTCTCTACAGTATTTGGTTTCAACATTGTTGGTGATGAGGCCAACTACAGTTGTGTCATCTGCAAACTTGATGATGTGGAGCGCCTTGTAGGGTTCCTGTGTTCAGCATGGTGCTCTTGGAGGTGTTGCTGCCGACCCACATGGTTTGTAGCCTTCCAGTGAGGAATTCCAGCACTTAGTTACAGATGGAGGTTTTCAGTCCAAGGTGACTTAGTGTTGTATCATTTGCTGGGAACACTGATACTAAATGCTGAGACAATCATGCAGGTAGGGTTATACCTACAGACAATTTGGTACGATCAATTCACCTCAGCGGCATGTTTCTGGAGGTGGGAGGAAGCTGGAGAAACCAGAGAGAACCCACACAGACACGGGGAGAACATACAAACTCCACACAGATGGAAAGTGGAACCTTCTTGCTGTGAGGGAAAAGCGATACAAATTGCACCGCTGTGCCAGACATTCCTCTTCTATATTCTTCTTCTGTAATTAAATGCTTAGGGCACAAATAACACAAGAAAAATCTAAGGTAGGGAAAAATGTAATATGTCGTGAGACAACATTATTGAGGGCAGTCTGACTATTGGATTACATATCAATCTTTTGTAATGCACATGAAAGTAAACAATACACAATGAAATCAAGTCTTTTTCATTTAGTATTTTCACCATATATCTAATCCCTTAAGATATTGTATATGGTGAAGCATTCAGAAATTCTTACTGTTGAAAAGAATAGATATTTAACCTCTAATTATGTTGTTAACGCAATGATGGTCATTCTGGTTACACCTTAACAAGTGAGTCAAAAGCACTGATAGGGGTTTTTAAGGTGATTGAAGGTTTATATGTGATTTTTTTTTGAAAAGTGAATACGTTGTTATCATTAATATCCGTCTGTCTTGATTCAAGGTGTGAATGGTTGTGTAACTTTTTGCTAATGCTGGATTATACATGAATAAACAGTGGTGGCTTAGAACCCGTCTCTACTGAGAGATGACCGTTACGATTTAACATAGATGATGGCTTTCACGCCCCATCTATCCACTCTGTCCAGAATGTCTACATTGATGTCTTCAAATGAGATTCCATTGTCCTATGAATGGTGGACAAGCTGGCTGATATCTGGCCTGAGAGGCTGCCATGTGTTTTGTTACATTACATTTATGATTTCTATATCTTTGCATCGTGATTTATAGTATTTTCTAGTCCTCGTGTTTCTATTGATACTGTTTATTATGTAGATTTCAAAACAAAAATGCACGTCTATAATTCAACCTCTGGGTTGCCAGGGTTAAACTTCACAACTATGATTCATTACTTACAACCAGGGCTTTGAACCAGAATTTTTCGCCAATAGGTTCCATCCGAACAGAAACAGAATTATAACGTTTCCGGTTTTACGTTCCACCCATGAATTGATGTTCCTGAACCAGTTAAAACAAAAAAATATAGTTCCCAAACTGATTAATAACATTCCTTGTAAATATATATAGGTAGGGTACTTTCAGGACTTTTAAATCAGCTATTAAAGCAGTTAGTTGACATACTATAGATATGTCCCTAAAGTAAAAAGAACAACAGCACTGATCCAGTTACGGAACAGAGGATGGAGATGGAGAAGCTGCGGCAGCTTGTGATACAACAAAGTTGTCAGAGCGCACCTGGAATTGAACACGGTGTTGCTCTGAATGAAGCATCTTGTGATCGGTCAAGGACAGAAAGAAAGCACTGGTAAATGTCCGGGGCGTCAGTGGAAGCCCACCGGAGATTAAATGCTACAAAGCGCTGGCAGTACGGGGAAACACTGCTCTGAAAATGACTGGCAACCCATGAGTTAATGTCTAAATCAAACATTTTTTAAAGATTGACAGACTGCAGTGTTTACCTGCTAGGAATATAAACGACCACTTCTACCACTGTAGTAGACAGGCAGAGACTGTAGTTGCCCGTTTGGACACCTACAGTCTCTGAAGCCTGCATGCACCTCCAGAACACTGTTGTGGGGCTCCAGGTACCTGTTGACCTTTCTTAGTCATTGCTCCCTCATATTTAAACAAAAGCCCTCAGCTTTCCTCACGGAGTGGTCCTGAGTTCCTGAAGACCAGTCTGTGGCATCGTCTCCCTGCTCTCGGGGAGAGAACTGCTGAGGGGGAGAAGTAGTCATCTACGCTACACTCCAGCTTTTCTCCACTGAGCTCCACGAGATCTTTGATCATGTAACTCCCGGGAAGAGGCAGCTTGGAGTATGTTGACCATCACTCAAGCTGGAAAGTCTGTAGCTAATTTTTCTAGCGACATCTGCACCATTGCAGCAGAGATCAACTGGAATGACACCTCCTTCTTTGACAAGTTCTGCAGTGAACTCTTTGACCGCATCAAGGATGAGCTGATGACCCGGGAGCTGTACAATGAACTGTAATGTGCCTTGTCAGCTCGTAAATCAGACACAGCTTTGCTGTTCTGAACATGATCACATATCAAACACTGCCATTGAGTAGGGAGCCGTCCACAGTCTCTAGGACATGTCCTTGGTCACCCATCTAGGAATAAATGGCAAACTCCTGTTGAAGTTCAGACATGCCACAGCTCTAAAAGCCTCCTTCATGAGTCACCCGTCAAGTTGTGCTTCTCCTCATGAGCATGTCAGGTAACCACCATCAGAGTCTGGTCTCTCTCACTTTTGACTTTCTCCTTCATCTTTATTCATGCTCTACAACAGTCTGTTAGGATATCTGTGGCTCCGGATACACAACCCACATATAGACTTGTCTTCTGGAACTGTTCTCCAGTGGAGTGCTCACTGCCCTGTTATTTGCCTGAAATCTGCTCTCTCATCTGCTCCCAGTTCACATGATCTCTTTGAGACATCAGACCTTATTGGAGTTGTAGAGGGGTGTCTTGATTTAAATCATGTCTTCAATGATTCTCGAGCTACCTCATTACCAGCACACTGACCATACCGCTGTGCCATGGATCTCTTCCCCGGCGCTTCATCTTCTAGGCAGTGGTTCTATTCCTTGTCTGTCCCAGAGACTAAAAGCATGGAGAAATACACCCATCACTCCTTAGCAGCTGGTATCATCCGACCCTAAGCCAAAGAAACTAGATATGTTATTTTGTGTGTAGCATGGGCTGCCCGGTGATGTGGCTTCTGACCTCTCACTTCTGGTCTGAGTTTTGCAGTCTCCTCGGAGCCAGTGTCAGTCTATCATCAGGATTTCACCCACAATTAAATGGACAAACTGAACTGATGAATCAGGAATTGGAGATGGTTGGACCTTTCACTAGCCCAACCTCCTTAACCAGTGTTCCATTGGTTAAGGACCACTACTGTCTCCCAAACAAAAAATGTGAAACCAGCTTCCATTCAGTCCAGGTTCTCATCCAGATATTCTTGTGCACCTGAATACAGGTCCACTCCACCCTTCTGCACACCTCAAACCCCTGCAAAGACACTCTTGTCCACTACCAACAAGGTGTCAACCACTGAGGCACACTAGATCTGCATTGTACCCTTGGGTATACTGATTCTGCCTGATCCCTGGACTCTGCCTGTTGCCTGCTCCTTGTCAGATTTGTTTGCCTTTGTTGACTGATTACCTGGCATTGTAAACTCTGCTTTGAATTCAAGCAAACTTTGATTCAAATCATCTGTATCAGCTTTCTCTCCTGTTGTGTTTTTGGGTTCCATCTGCCATGTATGAGAAAGGTGACAATCAGAACCTGTAGGCTATGCAGTAGGTAAAATACTTGACCTGGATCAATTAGACCACTAAAATACAGATCATTTATTCGTCGCACAATTGGGAAATTTTCACAATTATAGCAGCAGTATTTAGAGAGAATGGAAGAATGGGATAGACAGCAGTGGGATAAATAATAAGAGTGGTAGAAGAGATATTCAAACATACATCCAGACATACTAGATAATTAGAAATTACAGCTTACCATCTACACAGTTTAGAGACAGTGGTGAGGACAGCCATGATGGATGAGGTTCTCTAGGAGTGACCAGGGTGGATTGGATCAGAAATTAGTTTATCAGAGGAACAGCCAAGGTGAGATGTTCTGGAGACAAAGTTAGAGAGAGCAGACTCTGATGGTTTGGACACATCCAGAGGAGAGATGGTGAGGATGTTGGTAAAAGGGTGATGAAGGAGAACAAGAAGAAGACAAAAGAGAAGCTGAATGGATGTCGTGAGGAAAACATGAGGACAGTTGATGTTAGAGAGGAGGATGCAGAAGATATACATGGAGAAGAGAGAGACACTGCGGAGACCGCTAGTGGGACACGACCACAGGAGAAGAAGAAGAAGATCATTTCATTTACTGTGAAAGCAATGAAAAGTAATTCATTATTTGCTCCACATAGACTTCTGTTTCTGACTGTGTGAACAGTTTTGACAATGTGACTTCAATTTGGACCAATGCTAGTTGCCAAAAATTTAATTACTTCAATTTCTTAAATATACACGGACAACACAGTTGCGCAGTGGGTAGCGATGTTGTCTCACAACAACATTGTTGTGGGTTTAATTTCTTTATGAGTGGAGGTTGCATGTAGTCTGCATGGGTTCTCTATGGGTCCCCACCCAGCTGGCTGGGATAGGCTCCAGCAGACCCGTGACCATCAAGGTGGATAAGCAGCTGTAGACAAAATGATTGTGATTGGATGAAAGATGTAAATATAAATACCACGATTTTCATAAATGTAGATTTTATCCTCGCCTGTATGTCGATTTCTAAGTATATTGCTGTTTTCAATGTTTGAAATTGCCACAATTCTTGACATCTTTTCTTTGCTTCTAACCTAAAATCCCTCGTCCGGACTCTGTTTGTGTGTGTGTGTGTGTGTGTGTGTGTCTGTGTGTATGTCTCTATGCACCAGTCTGGCAGTGCCCTGGCATGCTGGCAGGAGCGGGTGCTGCACAGAGTTTCGAAGAATCGTGTGTGCTGGCGTGTTCTGTCGGTGTGCTGGCCTGGTGCGCGACGATCCCCACCACCTCTGGGTGCCAGCGGATCAGAAGAGGGCCTAGTGAGAATCCGGGTCAGCACAGCATAGCCAGTGTCCAGAAGCTAGTCTTAGACCCAACCTTTTATTAATGGTAGTGATGTATTCATGCCTCATGGGTCTAAGTTTAATGTATTTACATCTGCACACACACATTTTGATATAGATGCAGTAAGAATCTATAGAAACTGTAAGAATCCATAGATACTGTAAGTCTATAGAAACTGTAAGAACTTGTATATACTGTGAGTCTTTATAGAAATTTTAAGAAACTGTAGATATCATCAATCTGTAGAAACTAAGAATCTATAGATACCATAAGTCTCTATAGAAATGTAAGAATCTATATATACAGTAAGTCTTTATAGAAACTTTAAGAATCTATAGATATCATAAGTCTATAGAAATTGTAAGAATCTGTAGAGACTTTCAGACTCTATAGATACAGTAAGTCTGTAAGAATCTATAGAAACTGGATTCTATAGAAGCTGTAAAATCTACAGAAACGGTAAGAATCTATTAGAAGTTTTAAGCAGCTATAAAAATCTATAGAAGCCGTAAGGATGTTAAGAGGTGCGAAGAATCTGTGGAAACTGTCAGAAGCTGTAAGAAGCTATAGATACAGTAAGCTTCCGTGGAAATAGTAGGAATCTAAAAATAAGTCTTCCTCTGGTAACTCGTCAGTGGTCTGGCTGGCTGTGCTGTCCTGTGTTTAGGGAGCCTGACCCCCTCCTTGACCCACCAGGGATGCCTCATCTCAGTGCTACTGCCTCATCAGCAGTGGATCCTGTATGTCTGCTATGGTCATTGTGATGAAAAACTTAGAAATCAGAACATAAAATGTGCCCTAAAGAATGTCATTAGAAGTCCGTCTCCAATGGCTACATACCAAATATAACACGGATTAAAAATACGATTATTTACATGACACATTTACGATAACAAAAGTTGGAAGAAAGTTTTTGAAGAAAAGTCTTCTGAAGAAACTGGCAAATTTGGACTGTGCTTAAGATATGCATTTCAATTTGCATTATTGTGAGACTGACAGTGGTTTTATTTTGATGCTCCTCCATATAAGTGAATCCAGATATATTTCTTCTATGCATAACTTCTCACTTCTTACACATACCAGAAATCCTTTAGAATGACTCTTTTTTAAGGGTTATGGGATGTTGAAAATTTTGAAACAGTGAGCGGCATATCCAATCTGCCTCACAGTTTAATCAGCTCTCTTGACGCTTTCATCAAATGCCAGTTGATAGCTTTCTGAGGCGTTTTGCAGACAACAAAAACAAGAAGACATGACCCACTTCAGCTGATGTTGCTGCAGGTGATGAGTAGAGGAGAGACAAATCAAGACGCTGAGATCCAGCTACCAAACAAAGCGCTGACTCTATGGGCAGCAGGGGGTCCGGATGCTTGTGTGTGTGTGTGTGTGTGTGTGTGTGTGTGGATGTGATGCAGTGGTACCGCAACCAGAAGCTTTGCAACAGGGGACACTGATTTACTAGCAGAGTATTCATCGCTCTTCCTGTTCTTGACAGACTGTCTGTGCACACATTCACACATTTTTGAAGGCACACATGTATCAATATGCTGAGACTCGTGTTCCTTCAGATCACCATGAGCGTGGACTGGTGTCCCTCTTTAGCCACAATCAGTAACCAAATCTGTAAGCACGTATCCTCCGACAGCTATGGCAGCTCACTGCATCACCCCACGCACTCTGTCTTTTTCTGTGTCACACACAGGTTAAAGTGAAAACAAAGAATGAAACAATGGAAACTTGAGAGGGAAAAGCTCACGATTGACAGGTTAATAGAGTTGGGTGTCTTTTACACTGCATTTGATAATTGGTCCAGACAAATCCACTCTGGAGTGGATTATTTCCGAGACCATAGGTTTTAGCATTTCTATTCATTAAGCCCTCCAGACCCATCCACACTAATGGAAAACTGATATTGATTTCAGATTTTATTAGAAAAAATTATAATCAACATAAAGTTAAATTTCTTTTTAAAAGTGAATCGGTCACTACAAGTCGCCCATATGTGTGAGTGTGAATGTGAATGTAGGGGGTGAGAAATTATAAGATTAGAATGGAAAAAAATGACCATGGAAGTAATAGCCCACAAGTTAAATTAAATTTTATTGTTTTTTTCTTTCACTATTTTAGAGATAACAAAGAAATTCCAGGTATATTCTGTGGATGAGCAATTAGAGAAATATTGTAATGGATTTTTGGTGCTTTGGAGGCAATTTTTTCTAAATACGATCAGTGAACATATTCATTAATGATTAAATAATTGATGTTTTGCTTTAAGTTTAATAATTCTACAGTGCAACACCTACTTGGGCTAAAATAGAGTATATTTCGTTGCTATTCAAAGAATGATTAATAGCCAACCTTTATAACAGTTGTTATAAACAACAATGCAACTTCCACAAATCCAACATTTCCTTACCAAGTTGTGGGTTCTTAATAATAACCTTTGTTTATAAAAGTTGTTTGTATTATTATTATTATTGCATTATTGTATTATTCTTGTTCAACTGTGAGTGTTGTTGTGCTGATTAGATGGCAGCTGGTCCGTGGTGTGTGATTGGCGTCATTAGCTGGCTCTTGCAATGCAGCGTTGGCGGCAGCCATACTGGTTTACCTGAACTGGAGCTCAGAAACTGTCTTTAGCCAATAATCAGCGGATCGTCAATGGGAGTTACGAGCATGTGGGTTGAGAGCTCTGGCAGGCTGCAAGGGTGGGAGTGATCATACTTTGGCTTGCAGAGGACATGGATTTTCCTTTTGCTGTTCATGCTATAGAAAAGCACTCCATTTTCACGTGGTGGGGTTGCAGCTGGGGGGCACAGACGCGGTGCTCCAGGGAAAAGGATGGAAGAGGGAGCAGTAAGGGCAAAGGGGATGCCTGGATCCATACAACGTTTGAAGTGGTCGTCTCTACCAGAGCTCCAGCCTGTAGCCCTGACTTCACTGGGGAGGAAGCTGACTCTCGCCCCATGAGAGAAGATAGTTTGAGTGGAGGAATTCATAACCCGGGTGCCCACTGAGAAAATGCAGTCTATCTTGTAATGCCATTGCTCTTGCTTTCTGTCCTTATCAGGTGTTAGATCTTACACAGAGGCCTCTAAGGCTCAGTGAAACAGTCTAAGCCTTTCTTCTTTTTCAAGTTTTGGACCACAAAGTCTAACAGTCTCGGCTTTGTTCCGAAGATTGGAATGTTGGCCTGTCTTTGGAGCAATTCTTGGGTTGAACAGTTTAACAGTCTGCTAAGTTGAGAATGTCCAAAGGCTTACATGACCCATTTTGTCCTAGGAGGTAAGAGGAGTTTCTCACTATTCATAGGGATACAGTTCAGAATTGTCAGCGTCTGGGCATCAAGGCTTTCAAACCAGAATTTTTTGCCAATCGTTTCGTTCCGAACAGAAACAGAATTATAACGTTTTCGGTTTTACATTCCAGCCATGAACTGATGTTCCTGAACCGGTTAATAAGGTTCTTTGTAAATATAAATAGGTAGGTAGCTTTAGGAATTTTAAAATGGCAATTAAAGCAATTGGTTGACATACTATAGACATGTCCCTACAGTAAATAGGATGGAGAATTGGGAGATGGAGAAGTTGCGGCAGCTCGTGATGCAACAAAGTTTGTGTGTGTCAAAGCTCACCGGGGAGCGAACACGTGAAGCTCTGAGTGAAGCTTCTTTGGATCGGTCAAGAACAGAACGACAACACCGATTAATGTCCGGAGGGCCGGAGGACGTCCACTGGAGGAGATTAAATGGCAGTGCGGGGGACACACTGCTCTAAAAATGACTGGCAGCCAATGGGTTAATGTCTAAATCAAACATTTTTTAAAGAATGACAGACTGCAGAGTTTACCTGTTAGGAATATAATCCAGATTGGGAGACTGCCGTTTCCTTGACTGCTGGTGATGTGCCTCAGCTTCCCTCCGCTATCAGCACACATCGAGTGAATTGTCTGCGTCTGTGTGGTTCTGCGGTGCACCGACGTCTCAAGCTTTCCTTGAAATGGTCTCATTTTCATTTTCACTGTAGTATACAGGTTTAAGTATTTTAGTATAATATTTTGTATTATCTGCAGCTTTGTAATTACAATATTTTAATGTACGTAATGCAGTAGTTTCTGTTTTATTCTGACAGTATTTCCCTGTTCATTTTGACCATGACAAGACCTTTTCTGCAGTTTATGTCACGTTTATCTTCATACAAATTTATTTAAATTAAACCTGAAATCATTTTCTAAATGCTCATTCTCTTCTTTTCTTTCATGCCCTCCATCTCTCTGTTCTCCTCTATATTTGACCCCTCCCTGCATCTCTCATTTCTCTGCAGTCCCTTATCTTTGACGAGGTGGACCTATCAGATGCCAGCGTTGCAGAGTCCAGCACAAAGAATGTCAACAACAGCTTCACGGTGAGTGTGTTTTAACACACAGTGAAAAGGTCTGATGTTGTCCTGAAATCAGTTTTTATAAAAGCCTTGTTTTGTCTCCTGGTGGAGAGTTGGATGAAGAAGATTTATAAATCTGGAGCGTGCTAGAAGGATATATTAAATTAAAGCTCAGGGATCTTCTAGCATCAAGAAGGTTCCACATGTGGTCAGCATCAGTGACAGTTCAAAGGTCTTTTTTCACTCTATACACACATAAAGGCGGGAGCAGACACACACACACACACACACACACACACACACACACACACACACACACACACACACACACACACACACACACACACACACACACACACACACACACACACACACACACACACACACACACACAGGGGTTGATGCTCTTCGGAAGCATTCAGGAAGTGAACCAACATCTCTCCAGGTACCAGTTCACACTCCAGACTTTTGTCCACTCTGGGCCAACCTCCAGTCCTGGTGGACTGAGCTACTGCATATTAACACAAACATAATCACTGAAACACCAGTGATGATCATTTACTGTCCTCATTGGACCAGTGGGTTCTGCTCAGTTTGGATTCAGAGCAGATGTACAGTATATGCTAACAGTGGCCTGAATTCAGCACTTAGAGATGACAACAATGCTTACAATCAGATTCCACCATAAGACAGAGATTATGATCAAATATTCATTCATTCATTAATTCATTCATTAATTCATTCATTCATTTTCTTGAAGGCGAGACGATTGCCGTTTGCTTGAATCCAGGTCGGGGGTTACACGAGTCGGTCAAAGCTGATGACGGGAAAATAAGTGAATGTATTTAAATGAAATATCAATACAGTGTTTCTAAAAAAATCATTACAGTAAATCACAATATCTATCTGAAAAAACTGAAGTATACCGGTATATATCAGCCCTCATAGACAAGGGAATTGGAATCACCCTCTCAAGGACCGTGAGTTTAACCAGCAGGTTGTTCCTCTGACTGGACGGTTGAGGTAAATGAACGTGAACATTTTAAGGAAACAGAGATGGAAACTGACAATGTGTGTTCTCTCCATGGGTGTTGCTATAATAAGAAACAACGAGGGGGGAGGAGGAGGCAGGAGAGCGGCACCCAGAGAAGAGCTGGAGCTATTTATAGCAGTGTCTTGGAACGCTTCACACATCCTGCAGCGGCTCAACCTCTTCCATGTTTCAGAAATAAGATTACGTGTGTGTGTGTGTGTGTGTGTGTGTGTGCGTGTGTGTTTGGAGAGGACCTCACATGTGCATCAGCATCCCATCAAGTTGAGGGGGGTGGGGGAGGGGCAATGTAAAAGGCAGATGGGAAGGAATAAAAGAAAAGAGCTAAAAATGAACCGAAGGGACGCAGATACAGCAAAGGGAAGTCCGAACAATATCCGACTGAGAAATCTGTTTACACACGCAGGTGAAAGATTAATGATTGATTTTAGAGGAACTGCGGGGCAGTTGAGGGTGGCAAAAGGAAAGGCAGTGCGAGATAGCACGGCGTAGGAAATCCTGGAGTGATGTCACGGTGGAATGAACCACAGCGGAACCAAGTCCCTGAGGACAGGAGACCGAGAGGAAATGAAGACAGGACAGACTTCATTTAGTGACGAGGAGCAGTGAAAACCAGAGGTAATGTGGATGGTACCTGCAGCGCTCACACACACACACACACACACACACACACACACACACACGACACACCAGGATTGGTCATGCGTGCCGTGTGATCACGACAGCGAGGGGTCGGACCGCTGCAGAGGATGCACCGCGGGGCTTCACAGTCAGTTTGTCGCATTTCCTGTTGTCTCCATCGCACATCGCCGTCTGTCCACTGACGTGACCGAGTGGAGCCACCAGTGATCAGACTGTCAGTGATTTATCATCATTCATTCATGGAGTAGATCTGGGGACGGATGCTCAGTCAGTGGACATGACTGTGCAAACAGGAGTCGGTCAGGTTTCAGCGGGGATTACTCCCAAAATAACACCAACATGTCACAAAGGACTGACATGATTGTTAGAAGGGAATCTTTTCACTACGACTCCTTTTGTAATGTGTTGTAATGAGCATCTTGTAAATGGGACGGTGTCTTGCTCAAGGTGTGTGTGTGTGTGTGTGTGTGTGTGTGTGTGTGTGTGTGTGTGTGTGTGTGTGTGTGTGTGTGTGTGTGGTTACACTTAACCATCATTTAGGAACTACACCAGAGGATGAGTCGTGATTATAAGACTTGGTTTTCTCTACTCGGATCCATTTTTGGAAACAGCCGTTTCCGTTGGTAACCAATTTTATCACTGCCTAATTGCAAAGGACTTGCACATACTTTACCAAGTTGCCCACATGCACACAAACATAGAGTGGGATCACAGAGAGGACACAGGCATTGACACACACCTGAAGAGAGGCTGTCAGTTATTTTATTTTACAGAAGAATAAATATTTAGCAGCGAGACAATGATAACGCGAGGGGAAGACGAGGTCACACACGCAGATAAATGATCGCAGTCTTTCTTAGACATGCCGTTGAATTTAACCATAGTCACTGTTATTTGTTTAGCATCACGTTATTACAAAATAACTGTCTCAAGGCACTTACTGTGTAGATCAGAGAAAGATCGAGTTCAACTTGTCCCACATGTGAAGCAAGGAGAAACTTTCCTTGAACAGGCAGAAACCTGCAGCAGAACCCAAGACTCAAAGTGGGCGAGAGAGGAAGAGTCAGAGAGAGAGAGAGAGAGAGTTAATGATGTATAACAATCAAAAGAAAGAGAGAGAGCAAAAATATTTTATTATATCTATTATAATACAATGATAGAAAATGACAAGTAACTAATATTTTATTATTCTGAAAAGTTATTAACGTTTTTTCAGATGCTACATCTGAAAAAACCGCTCGCTGATCACTGGAGAACAAACAGGCGACGCCGAGCAGGGAACCCTGAGAACACGGGGGGGGGGGGGGGTCCTATTATGATTGGTTACTGTCAGTTAGTGCACAGGGGGTGTGGACAAAAATGGGTTTAATTTAAGATTGGCAGCAGAATACATGATTGTGTAATTGTATCATAACTTTATGTCTAAATATGTGCTTTAAACAGCTGCTTGAGTTTCTTACGCTGTGATACAACACACACTGAATACACACGACAGCAGCACGTCATCAAACACACACACGCACACACACACACACACACACACACACACACACACACACACACACACACACACACACACACACACACACACACACACACACACACACACACACTGACAGATCAGAGGAAGTGATTGACATCCGACAGAAAACAGTCATTGATTAGATTAGAAATAAACATTCATTACACCATCAGGAGAGCAGTATTGATGAGTGTAATATTGTCTTTCTCTGTCTATGTGTGTGTGTGTGTGTGTGTGTGGGGTGTGTGTGTGTGTGTGTGTGTGGGGTGTGTGTGTGTGTGTGTGTGGGGGGGGGGGGGGTGTTTGTCTGTCTGTTCGGCGACACTCTGCTGTCAGAACATATCTGCCTCAAACGGGGAGTAAAAGAAGGTTTGCAAATAAATGATGGAGCATAGGACGCGGGGAGGGGGGGGGGGGTAGAGCTAACGAGAGCGAGGGTGGGAGGGGGGGTGGCATCTTTTGCTTTTCCTCCCCTTAAAGACGAGCACTCGCCGTCCCTCTGAGCGTCTCCACGGGGGCTGGGGGAGGAAACAGCGATGAAGAAGACTCTCCTCTCTCTTCGGCGACCGTCGCTCGTCTCTCTTGTTTGCACACTCACCCATTATCCTCTCCCCCATCTCCTCCCTCACCCTCCCTCACATCTCCGTGTCTGCTGCCGTTCCTCCAGGTGATTACTCCGTTCCGTCGGCTCATTCTCTGCGCGGAGAACAGGAAAGAGATGGAGGACTGGATCAGTTCGCTGAAGTCGGTCCAGTCCAGAGAGCATTACGAGGTAAGAACCCGTCATGTGTGCAGATCCGTGGGCACAGAATGTTCACAGGGAGGGGGGGCAGTGTGAAAGATGATGGGACTGGTTTGGAACTTGTCTTGAGGAGGACTTTTACGCTCCTGGTGATGCTGGTTGACGGAATGATCTGAAGAGCATCAGTGTAAGCGTGGTGAAGACGACGGCTCTACAGGCCATAGTCTGTCAGATAGTGACATGTTTTCTCAATAAATACCAGCCAGCCGTCACCAAACACATGTGAGTCCACACTGGTGCCCCCCCCCACCCCACAGGACTCTCGTTGGAGCTCCTGAACAAGAGACGACCTGTTCCCCACGTCTGTTTTCAGAACAAGGGTGTCGACTTTATCTGCACTTTCTTCATCATCCGGTGCGTTAGGTGGTGACGACCGTTCAGGAGTGTGTTCATCACAGCTGCGTGTGACCGGGGAGGGGGGAGACGGCAGCGCTGCATTTTAATGGCTTCCACTTAGAGGAGGGGGAATCTTATATAAGACCCCATCCCTCACCCCCGTTACTGCACTGCAATGCAGCAGCAGCACCCCCGGATCACACACACACACACACACACACACACACACACACACACACACAATCACAGACACACACACACACACACACACACAGTTTCATAATTAGCACTTTCTTCCAGGACACACTTTCTCCTGATGAGACACAAACTGTAAAGGAGCGTCACCAGCTGCTGGAGATGCGACACAGAGTGTATGTGTGTGTGTGTGTGTGTGTGTGTGTGTGTGTGTGTGTGTGTGTGTGTGTGTGTGTGTGTGTGTGTGTGTGTGTGTGTGTGTGTGTGTGTGTGTGTGCTGTGACTTTTATTAAGCTCATAAACAAAACAAATGTTTTCAGTGTACTTTATAATATGCATATATAAAGTGTGTTATATAGTGTGTAGGAGTGTGTGTTTGTGTGTTTTCTCTCCTTTATGATCAAATGCTTGTTGTTCTTGTTTCTTCTGTCAGACTGCACAGTTTAACGTGGAACATTTCTCAGGGATGCACAACTGGTACGCCTGCTCCCACGCACGCCCCACCTTTTGCAACGTCTGCAAAGATTCACTATCTGGGGTCACGTCTCACGGCCTTTCCTGTGAAGGTAGGTCGCACACGCGTCACGCTAAACATACGTGTCGTCGCAGGGGGGTCGGTGTTGACTGTGGGACCGTCGTTTTGATGTGATGATGGAACATCTTCCTTCCTCAACGTATTTTATCCACACACGTAGAGATTTATGAGTGCATTTCTACATAATACAGTTTTTGTGTTCATTTAAAATCTTGATTCACTCAAATTTTTGAATATGCATTTTATATATAGATATTAATATGAATCCATATTATATTAATATGAATCCATATTATATAAGGAATCTGAACATGCATTTATTCAACACAGTCAGTACTCATGATATTCTCTTACGCATTTTGAATGTGACTACATGCTGACAGACATTGAGATATGTATGTCGTCCACTAAATGGAACGTTGAATTTCTCCATTGTGCGGGAGCAATTGCGTTTATCTTGTCTTTTCTTCGAATTCAAACATCTGCAAACATTTCTCCAGCTTTGCCCCGATAGTTGAAAGTTCTCTACGTTGTTTGAAGACGTACAAATGTGTCGAGAAAGGTCTTGAAGGTGTGGAAGGAACACGCCAGTCTGTTCAAGAAAAAACAGATTGGATGAGTCAGCATGGGTGTTGGAAGGACCGGACTACGTCCTGGGCTGGGCGTCAAACTGTTAACTTGAATTAGAGGAAGAGATCCAGAGAAGAAGACAAAAGAAAAGAGGGATGGGGGGGGGGGAGTGATGGAGAGAGAAGAGAACAAATCACTAGAGCAACTTTTGCAATTTCAATAAGTTTATTCAGCTCTGTGCACACACTCACACACACACACACACACACACACACACACACACACACACACACACACACACACACACACACACACACACACACACACACACATACAAACACATGAACACACTCTTTAACACTCCTTAACAAACATTAGGAGGATGCAATTAGCATCCCAGGGTTTCATCAAGACACAGAGTCAAGATTGACATTAGTGAGTTTTATAGTTAATGACACTTTATTGATCCCTCAGTGGAGAAATATAAAACCCCCCAATTTTATTTTTTTATCACTATATTTCATACCTTGAATACAGCTGTAGAACCACAGGGAACAGAGTCTGGTAGAGCCCAGGACGGAGGTCTGCCTTGGAAAGTTTCTAAGGGTGGACAACTTCAAATGACACACACACACACACACACACACACACACACACACACACACACACACACACACACACACACACACTGACAGAATAACGATACTGCTCCAGTGTTCACACATGGACAGATCGCTCCGCCTGATTGGATTTGTTAGACCGGTGACCACGTTTGTGTCTATTTGCTCTACATCTTGACTCAACTGAGGATAACAGTGGAACTGATTGCAGCCACAGGCATTTATTTTTTCTCACTACGGGACTGATATTCACACGTGGCGTGCTCGCAGATTCAATGCTGATGCGTAGCGTGTAGCAGGTGAGCCTCTGGTTGCCGGGCACAGAGAAAAGGACTGAGGTCTGGTGAGTGGAGCTTTGTCTGGTCTACAACAGGCTTACGGAAGTTTACGGCCTTATTATGAAAATCACATTTTTTCAGGTCTCTACGTATACATAGTGGTCCTCCCTAACCCGGCCAGATCCTAGATTCTGGTAAACAAACGCTTCCTGCATCGATAGATATTTGGAGTTTTAGGAATTCATGGACCGGACCGAATCAAAACGAGCAGATTTTTTTAGAACGCCGTTCGTGACGTATTTTCCCTTTCGTGACGTAATTAACGTCACATGATTGACGATATTGATTGGTTGACATGCCCAAGGGCGTGGCGATCCCCGAAGTGGGAGTTCGTTCAGGTTAGTTAGCATTGTGTGGTAATGTCCTAGCTCAGAGCTACACACTGACAAGCTGTTGGACTCAGTTAACACGAGCTCTTGTCGTCCATAACGATTTTCAGAAAACAAAGTCCGATTATCTCACCGGCCGGTCTGATCATGTTTAAACAATGAACCATGAGTCTTTGTTCTACTGAGTAAGCAGGTCCACGCTTAGCACCGAAAAATCTACCGTTATATCATGAAAAACAAGAGTGTAAAACAGGAGAATTAGAGCGAAGCAGCGGTGAAGTCACTGAAAGTTAAAAAAGTTGCAGACAATGGCGATCGATCAGTAATGCCGGCGCATTCGAGTGGTAAACAAAGTAACGTGAACACGCGGGGGGGGGGGGGGGATGGGGGGGCAGTGTTTGATTGGTCAGCTCATACGGGGAAGGGAATAGGGAAAGCTCAGAGGGGGGAGGAGAGACGGAGCTGAGAGCTACGCCCCATTAAAACCGACCTTCACGGAGCAGAGGAGGACTGATCAATATTCAATCAAAGATATTGAGGACCACGGATCACTTTGAGGCAAGACATTTCAAATACAGTGTAGTTGGACGTCTGGCCGCTGAATGACATGAATTAAAAAAGCCTCATATAGGACCTTATATAATGTTGATGTTGGATGAAACACGCTCAAGGTGATTAGTTGAACTGGCTGATTGTGGGGTTTTTTTTTAGTGTGCAAATTCAAAGCCCACAAACGCTGCGCTGTCAGAGCGATTAACAACTGCAAATGGACAACTCTGGCCTCCATAGGGAAGGACATCATCGAAGATGAGGACGGGGTGAGTTGGAAGGTTTTTTGTGGTGATTCTAAAACCCCTTGAAGCAAGATGTGAGATGTTAGATTATAGGATAGATCATATTGCTTTAAGGAACTGTATGCTCTGTGTGTGTCTGTGTGTGTGTGTGTGTGTGTGTGTGTGTGTGTGTGTGTGTGTGTGTGTGTGTGTGTGTGTGTGTGTGTGTGTGTGTGTGTGTGTGTGTGTGTGTGTGTGTGTGTGTGTGTGTGTGTGTGTGTGTGTGTTGAACCTTCAGATTGCTATGCCTCACCAGTGGTTGGAGGGCAACCTGCCCGTCAGTGCCAAGTGTGCCGTCTGTGATAAAACCTGTGGGAGTGTGCTGAGACTGCAGGACTGGCGCTGCCTCTGGTGCAAAGCTATGGTAGGACAAAAACAACAAGAAGAAGAGGTCCTGCATCTGTTTCAGTCTTTGTAGTATAAAAAACCATGAGTATCATTAGATTTGTGCATGCTTGAGAGGATGCATGTGTCAGCAGTTGGCACGAGTCTGTAAAGACAGTATATATACTTGTAGTATATCAATGCTTTCTTTTTCTGATTCTCCATGATCAGCTATCCACTGATGGTGTGTCAGGGCCTGTAGACAAACGTTAAATTGACGTTATAAGTCAAAGGATATTTTTTCTATATAACATTGACTCACTTAATTTAATATCAGATACCAGTGATCGCAGTGGTTCTTTTAAAACACCTTTTTAAAGGGGAATCTTATGTCATTGTTGCTGCACCTCCAGGGAGGGTAGGTGTTGCCTCTCCAGTGACTCCCCATCTCTGTTGTTGTTCTAGGTGCACACTGCCTGTATGGACCTGTACCCACGCAAGTGTCCTCTGGGTCAGTGCAAAGTGTCCATCATTCCTCCGACAGCGCTCAACAGCATCGACTCCGACGGTAGGCTCCCTACACACACACACACACACACACACACACACACACACACACACACACACACACACACACAACACAGAATCATGCTGACGCACCTACAAGGTGAAGAGGTTAATAGCAGATAGCACCGATGAACAGTCATCAGATTTGGAGATGAACAAGTGACATTTCATTCCTCTTGGTGGGCTGATGTCTTCTCTCTGTGACCTTTGACCTCCCTTCTCTGTCACATTGAAACAAAGTGGAAACTCCACGCAGAAAAGACTCCAAACCGGATCCTTCTTGCTGTGTGGCGACAGCGCTACCCACTGCACCCCATGCCACCTTACTGTGGAATCAGCTTAGTATTAATTAGGTATAAAAAGGTGCAGTGAAAAAATTAACTGTCTAAATCTACTAAATGAGTATTTATTTGAGAAACAGCAACATGGAATATTAAGAGAATACAGAAATCCCTTGCTTATTTGCGCTTGAAGACGCGCAGCTTCAGCCCCGGGGTGGGGGGGTTGGCAGAAAGGGGTACTGCAGGACAATAGTCGGATATGGAGCATACGTTTGTATCTGTAAATGTTTGTAAGTTGAATGTTCGTATGTTGAAGACTACCTGTATGTTAACTGTAAGTAGTATTATTAAGGTGTCCTGAGAAAAAGGATCTAAGCTCTCTAAAGGTGATAAATCTTGAAATAGAGGACAAAGTAAACATTTATTAAAGCTTCATGTTAGTAAAAACATCTAAGCAGAAATATTCATCCATTCATTCATTCATTCCTTCATTCATTCATTCATTCATCTTCCAAACCGCTGTAACATCCTATCAGACAGTCAAAAAGAGGTTTGGTGCCGCGATGTCCGATATTCTTCCCACTTGATTTCAGGGTTTGTGTCGGAGCCGTCACTCATTTGTGTTTGTGGTTTAAAGTAGCCCCAGCTGACGGTTCCACTCACCTTCATGAAGCATCAACCAGATGAGTGTCACGCACACACACTTGCGTGTGTGTGGCTAAAGTTAGAAGTGGATGCTCCCCAGCCTGCTGTGAAAATGGACACACATATTTATCATGTCATATTTTATTAAGGGACATTAACACGTGCTGGTGCAGTGACTCCCCCCTCTCCTTCCTTTCTCCCTCCCTCTCTTCCACTCACCCACTCTCACTCAGAACAAAGCTGAAGTCTCTTGACCTGGTCTGTCTTCCACTTTCTGCATTCTACATAAAGTAAATTTTAAAAATTGCGACTTTTTTGTTTAATTTTCTTGTATCCGAATGACAATGAATGAAATGAAAGGTGCCTTGCTCAAAGTCACCACGGCAGTGCTTGGGAGGTGAACATCCTGCACCATAAGTGCATTTTCTGATGCTAAAAATTTCACTGAACAGATTAAAAACATTTGTTAAAGAGTGAAGTGAACTGCAAGTCTTATCATCACCGAAAATATGAAGAACCGTCCCAGGGAGGTGACAGAAGGGTCACCGTGCACCGTCTGAATCAATCCACTAATGGTTGTTAAAGCCATTTTATTGTACAGACATACAGCATGAAGAGCCGATGCATCAGGGGCTTCAGTTCCATCAAGAAGCCATCAAAGCTTCTTCTTCTTTGGGTCCTTTGCAACCTTAGATGCCATTCTGCCAGTGTCTGGCACAGGATACAGCTGATGGGGTCGTCTCAGCCAGGTCCTGGGGGCTGCACTTTGGGGGCATTGTGGCATTCCATTTGATGGGGCATTGTCTGTACTGCTCCACAGCCACACTTGTCCTCTGTGAGGTAGTTCCATGCCTTCAACAGTGATTTGCACCTCCCCTGCTCGACTCGCAGTCTGTTGAAGGTCTTCCAGGTCGGCCATGGGAGGTCGTGTCCGCTGGCGAGGCATTCAGTAGGTGTTACCTCTCTCCTTCCATTCTTGGAGTCGGGTGTTGGATTAGTGCCATTCCACCCTCCACATGTTGATCCGGCCCATTCCTTGGTAGACTGAGGAGGGGGTACTGTGTGCAGGAAACTGGCTCTGGATTTTAGTCTGGATGGGGGTGCTCTATGTGTCCGTACAGGGGGTGACTCATATCAGATTCCTGTGCTCTCCGCTCATCCTGTGCAACGATGGATGGTCTGATGTGTGTGGGGGGGGCAATGCCAGTCAGTGCGTAGAGGCACAGAACTGGGGTTGTCTTTAGGCGGCCGTGATGACGCAGCAGCCGTCGTTAAGGGCATCATGGATCAGGGTCAGACGATTCGACTCAAGCCAGGTTTCGACTGCATCTCCATCTTGGTTGTTTTCTTTATACCCCCACATTGTGCTTTGGGTATTGAAATGCCCGATGCTCATGTAGTATTTCCTCTTGTATCTATCTGGCAGTTCGATGTGGGTGAATGGGCTTTGAGGGGGTTTATACAATGATGTGACAGACATTTGGGAGGGTAACTGCGGTACTTTCCATTTGCCCTTTGGTGATGTGGGTGCAGACATCTTGGATTGTGAAGTGTGGTCTGCTGCTTGTTTCCCGGGGAGGTTTCTTCATCAGCAGCCCGCCATCAAAGCTAATGATACATTAGCTTTTTTCAAAGCTAATGTATTTCTGGCACAAGTTTTATTTCCCTTTTATTGCTGAAAATGTCCTCTGTGAACACAGAAATCGTCACTACCAAACATACAGATGTGTTCAACTCCTCCATCTACTCACTCAGATTCTTTGCCGAAGGAAGTCAAGGAGGACAGTGGGAGATTTTCCTGCAAAAAAATCCATGGCGTACATGACAGTCAGTTCTGTTTTTAGCTGAGACAGATGGAAACATGCTCTGTATTATGGTTCTGGTTCTGTATTAAATTGGAGAAGGCTGCTTCTGGGGGTCGAGGAGGGTGACAAACACTACTTTTTTGTGGTCTTTAAATCTTGTCTGTGTCTGGCAAAATTATATAATCCTGAGTCCTGCCATGGAGTTGGTAGTGTGTGAGAATGTTGCACTTGACCTCTTTGTGCGCCTGGAGCGTCTGCAGTGCTCTCAGTGGCTTCGTAGACTTCCTGGGCTTCTGTCTTGCTCCATAGTGTCACAGAGGAAGAAAAGAAGAAGATAAATAAGAATCAGAAGCATACTTCAATAAGCCTCGAGGGAAATCATTTTTTCACTCTTTATTTCATATGTTAACACACACACACACACACACACACACACACACACGCACACACGGGGGGCCTGTTGGCTCGTAAAGGAGATGATGATGGTAGAGCGGTGGGGAACTCTTTTCCGGTGCATCCAGTGAGCAACTTGTTTTGAAGATGGTGCCTTGCTCAAGGGCACCTGGGCAGTGCTCAGGATGTGAACTGTCAGGGGCCGGAGAGAGTCCGGTTTAGGAACCAAAGGATTTCATCGGTGCTTTTGTGGAGGATGTTGAGCCTTCAGTATGCACTGGGGCGGTTTGTATCTCAGTGGGATGCACCACCGTTCATAAACTGACTCACTGATTGATTGACTGATTCAGTCAGCCAGTGTTCAACTGTTTTATGGGGCTCAGAGTCTTGGAAAAATCACATCCTGAGGGGTGAGTATTAAATGCTGTTGCTCTTTTTTCTCCACAGGTTTCTGGAAGGCCACTTGTCCCCCAACATGTGCCAGCCCCCTGCTGGTATTTGTCAATTCCAAAAGTGGTGACAACCAGGGAGTCAAATTCTTACGCCGTTTCAAGCAGCTCCTCAACCCGGCTCAAGTCTTTGATCTTGTCAATGGTGGGCCGCACCTGGGGTGTGTACAGATGCAGTCATGAAATAACCATAAATATACAGGATGCACTCCAAAGCATTCTTCACAGTAGCTAAAATTTGATGGTGTTGAATAAGTGAAAAAAGTGTGTGTTTTTGTTAGTCTGCGCCTGTTTCAGAAGTTTGACAACTTCCGGATCCTGGTGTGTGGAGGCGACGGGAGCGTGGGCTGGGTGCTCTCAGAGATCGACAAACTCAACCTTCACAAGCAGGTGCTCTCTCAAGCATAAGTCACACAAACACACACACACACACACACACACACACACACACACACACACACACACACACACACACACACACACACACACACACATTCTGATTAAAGCATCGTACATTCCTGCCAAATAAAGTCTCTGCCTATGTTTCAGTGCCAGTTGGGGGTGTTGCCATTGGGTACGGGCAATGATCTGGCTCGCGTGCTGGGTTGGGGTCCATCCTGCGATGATGACACCCAGTTGCCCCAGATCCTGGAGAAATTGGAGAGAGCCAGCACTAAGATGCTGGATCGCTGGAGCATCATGACCTATGAGATTAAAATCCCTCCCAAACACAGCTGCCCCACCACGCCTGAGGGAGCCGACGACTGCCAGGTACTGGAAGGAGTTGACGGATGATGTTCTGGCTCTGTCCATTCCACAGCCATCCATCCATCCATCCATCCATCCATCCATCCAGGCGACCACACTCACACTGACACCTACAGACAAGTTAGAACGGGACCCCATTGGAGAACCCACACAGACACAAGGAGAACATACAAACTCCACACATAAAGGAATCTAACCCAGAACCTTCTTGCAGTGAGGCAACAGCGCTACCCGCTGCGCCACCCTGACACCCCATTCACCAGATTTTAAGCACATTATCAAAATGAACCTAAGTACCCACTTGCCACATTTATACAGTACGGAGGTACCTCTACTTACGAAATGAATTGGTTCTGAAAAAAATTCCTCAGGTAGAATATTTCGTAAGTAGAGACGTGTTTTCCATGCAAATGTCCTAATCCGTTCCAAGACCCCCAAAACTCAGACATAAAGGGCCGAATGACGAGGACGCTGCATAAACACCGATCTAGCTCCACACAGAGGTCCCTCTTAGCCAATGGGATGCAAGGATGATAGGTAATAGCCAATGGCAGAGCAGCTATAAGAATGTTGCGTTCAGGAACCTGTGGGAGCTGCGAGTATCAGCCCATACTGTATTTTTACCTTTCGTATCCTGAAATTTCTTTCGTAACTAGAGGCAATATTTTGCTGTTGAGGCGTTTCGTAACTTGAAAATTTCGTAAGTAGAGACATTCGTCAGTAGAGGAACCACTGTATTTCAATATGTGGGTAAAATATGCTTTAAAATATGATGAAAGCTATCCCTGAATATATGCCCTGTGCTTTCCTTCCAGTTCCACATTGCAGCCTACGAGGACTCCGTAGCTGCTCACCTCACAAAGATCCTCAACTCGGAGCAGCACTCTGTCGTCATCTCCTCTGCAAAGTACGTGTCTGGAACCCTGCAGCAGATGGAGTCCATGGGAAATATGCACCGCAACAAACTGGGCCAGCACAGGATTTTCATACACACTATTATACTACTACTCCTGCCACATACTGTACTACTAATACTACTAGAATTGCTACTGCTACTAGTAGTATTATTTCCAATAGGTCAGTAGGTTTAAAAGCAGTGGGAATCATGAACACATGAGTCTGGTCTTCCCGTTACCGTCAGAGCGTTGATGAAGCTCATCTCTTCATCATCACATTTGACCGACCAACACATTGTGTTCCTCTCTCATAGGATCCTGTGTGAAACGGTGAAGGATTTCGTTGCCAAAGTTGGTAAAGTCTATGAAAAAAGTGCAGAGAATGCAGAAGAGTGTGACATGATGTCTCTGAAGGTAAGTGTGCAGATGAGCGATGATCTGATTGGTCCTCCTGTGAAGACTCTCCATCCATCCTGTTTGTCTCCTGTTGGCTGGCTTCAGTGCGCCATCCTCAACGAGAAGCTGGATTCCCTCCTCCACACACTCAACGCTGTTTGCCCGGCTGTGCCGCCGATTTCTCACTCCAACCCTCCGATTGTAGAGGAGGAACAGGAGGAGGAGGAGGCCAGCGAGGAGAGCCTGACGGAGCTGAAGGAGAAGCTGGAGGAGGAGGAGACGGAGAAGACGAAGCAGCTTTTCAAAAGCAGGGAGCAGCTGATTCTCAGGGCCAACAGCCTGAAGAAAGCTGTGCGACAAATCATAGAACAGGCGGAGAGAGGTAAGACAGGACACGAGACTGATGTCAGCCGACGTCTATCTGTGGATGACGCTGTGTTTTATTCACCACACTGACTGTAATGTTACAACACCGTCATCTGACTTTTTGTCTGCATTCTCACCACCGACAGGAGCGCTGCTGATCCTGCTGCACTTACAGTAATGTTCGACCTTTATCAGAATAATTTAGTAATTCCCAAGGGGGGAAATTGCTTTTTGTTTCAGTTGTTCCGTTGAAGAACATTAGTAAAAAGTAAGATTAAGAGTAGATGATTTATAATGAAGAAAAAAGATAAATTAGAGATAAATAAGAACAAATAGATAGAGTTGTATATAAACATGAGTACAGATTTGGACATTTGCTTCCTTCCCCCTCATCACTTCATGTTAAAGTGAGGCATTATGCAGCTGGATGGCCACAGGAAGGAGAGCTCTATGGGGTTCAGTAGTGTGTTTAGGAAAGGTCAGTCTACTACTGTGTCCTGTTCAGAGGCTGTCCAATATGGTCCTTAGTTTGGTCAATGTCCCGCTCTCCAACACCACAGAGAGAGTCAAGCTGAGCTCCAACAACATCACCAGCACTGTGGATCAGCTTGTCCAGTCTTTTGGTGTCCGCTACCCTCAAACTACTGCCCTAGCCAGTCTGTTGGTGCCCCCCACCCTTAGAACACTGCCCCAGCACACTACAGCATAAAGGAAACATGTTGCTTTTCATTGGCTTCACTGGTTCGTTCATTGATTACTAATGTGTCCGACTGACAGCTTTATTGATAATCACTCAGTGTCAGAAAAACATTTTTGTCCATGCTACTGTAGCTTAGCTTTCTGTATTTCTTCTGGGGGGGGGGGGTCATGTTATGTTCATTGCATGGATAGCAGCTCATAGCTTACAGTTTGTATGTAATCTGCTACTGCTCCGAAATAGATGTTAATAAACCCCCTTTAAAACTTCTGACGCGTCAGTTGAACAATAGAAATGTTCCTCCCACTCTGACAACACATGATGCTGTTGGATGACTTGCATGAATTGTGGGAAATAATGCACAATGTGCCACGTTTCCTCTGTCCAGTTGTTGCTGAGCAGAACGCCCATCCAGAGGAGACCGAGCTGTCGTCTCCGCTGGAGTTCAGGAAGGACAGCGAGGGCGAGAACAGAGACAGTGAGAAGGACGAGGACACCAAGGACCTGGAAGCCGTGTCGTGTAAGTTCGCCTTCGGTTCGTCCTCCTGCTGCTCCTCCTGGTGCCGCTGCAGGGTCACCCCTCAGCTCCGTGTGTCATCAGGCCTGTTGGCCCCAAGCCACTTCTGAACACACTCCGTCATTTCATTTATGGAGCTTCCACTTTATCAGCAGTCATTTTTCTCATTGTCTGTTTTCATTAAAGACGTCTTGTCTTATCATTGATGGAGACTGGTTTTAAAAGTAAACTTTGGTTTTGCCCTTTGTCTCGCAAAAACAATAAAAAAAACCGAGTAAGAGAATAAACAACGATAGCCACTTCCGTTGTACTCCCAATAAAAATGTATTAATGTATTAATGTTATTGTTAGAGAAATCTGAACTTTATCGTCGAGATCACGCAATGTTGAAATGCCCCCTAGTGGAAGAAACAAGCGCTGCACCACAGTCTGTCGCACACGACAAATGGAAAAAATGTGCTGCTGACGCAAACGTGTTTCCTGTCAGAAATAAACTGAAAGAGGGTTATTTAAAGAGAAGACATGGAGACAGTGTGTTCTCCTGGTGATGTTCCACTCCTCACATCAGTGTAAACCGTTCCTCTCCACCGTCATCTGTCACACACTCCCTAATAAGCGATACGTGTGGACGACTATATGCTGGTCTGAATGCCTGTGGATTCATGTGTCACAGTGTGGAAATGTGTGGTGTGCCTCAGGGGTCACAGGATGTGTTATTGTCTAAGGGGCAGACGTTCTTCCTGTTTACTAAAGGCTGCTTCCTTCCACTCATTTTCCAGCCACTGGAAGACGAGTCAACTTGTGTTTTATATCCTCTTTTTGTTTTCTCATGTTGCTGCCTTACGTCTTCCTGTCCTGCACATAAATCAAGGAAAGCTTTACTAAATATAAGAAATAAATGCTTTCTTTTATGAGTTACAGGCTACAGACAAGTAGATTTCTGTAAATAATTAAAATGATCGTGGCTCCAGAATTTTTTTTTTAACTTTATTGAGTCACTTAATTATTTTATATTGGAACAAGAATGTATCAGCAAGCCTTTGCTTCAGTGGCATTTGTTTCCTGTCTCGGTCAGTCAGTCACAAACCCTGAGATGAACCTGTGGTTCTGGGTCTTTACCCTGAACCTGGAAAACCAGGGATTTCGGTTTCACAAACGCTTCTCAGGCTTAGTTTTATTAAACCAGTTTTGTTAAACACGGCACGAGAACTGTAAAATTGTTCAGGGCATCAACGTCATGTTCATCAGACTCAGAGTGAAAACTTCATGGATTTTTGAACTGTTCTCACTAAATGCATTTAGTGAGAAAGCCATGAAAAGAGATTCATAGTTTCTGACTGAACAGTTTTGATCAAAGTGTGATGGTAACACAAAATGATTCCCTTGCAGATTTAATGTTTACTGACTTAGTTATGTGAGTAAAAATAGGGTAAACGCCAGCAAACAACAACTTTTCTTCTTAATTTGACAGTTTTTGATTGAGTTTTCTATCATGAAATGAGCAATTGAAGCATACGGTTAGCTCCGGATGAAACCGACAGTGTTCCTCCTACCTCGGAATAATCTTATTACACTGGAACATTAAGTAGGTCAGTGTTCTTAAGAAGAATTCATTCATAAAAGGGTATCAGATCAGAACAGGATCAGGAAAATGTTAGAAACACCTGATTGGTTCCGTCCACTGGAGAACATGACGGTGTCCTGGCAGGAGGACACATTGGGATGGAACGAGGGAGGTGTTCACCATGGACTGGGCTTGTCTACCCTCTGCTTTCATTTCTGTGCTCATATAAACAATGTGAGTGATGAAGAGGTGTGAACATGTGACTTCTGCCTCCAGCGGCGAAGAGTCCCTGCTGTGCGGTGGAGACAAAGGTGAGCCGCAGCACCCAGTCCTGTGCCTCGTTCACCATCACCCCCTTCACCACCAGCAAGGAGAACCTGCCGGTGCTCAACACACGCATCATATGTCCTGGTGAGCACACACGCACACGCACACACGCACACACACACACACACACACGCACACACACACACACGCACACACACACACACACACACACACACACACCTTTACATGACGCTTACCTGCACGGGTTCATACTGAAACTACTTTTCGTAACTCTTCACACAGTTTTCATCACCAACAAGCATCTCCGCTCCAGAACATCACACAGGACTCACAATCAGCTCTACTGGTCCACAACACAACCAGGAAGCAACAGAGTGATTGTTAAACACATGAACTACACAACGCTGCCGGCAGAGAGCATTCATGAAAGAGGACATGACTCTTTTAACCTTTAAAGGACACTCATAGGCGTAGTATTTCATGTGTATCCTGAAGTCTCTAAACGAATGTATGGAATGAGTCAGTACAGCCCTTGAGTCAGTACAACACTTTCTAGATTTTTGCTTTTGCAGAAATCTATCTTTAAAGGGTGAATGAATTTTCAGATTAATCAGCTTTTCATGGAATGGAGTTAGATCACTTAATTATCGTAAGTTGTGTTGTAAATTGTACATATTGTACAACAATGTTTTGCAAGTGAATGTGAACAATTGCACATAAAACATAAACTGCCCCTGCATTGATGACCCATTCTTTTTTTTGTCATTTTTATGTTTTTATTCAATTTTCAATTTTAACAAACACCACCACCAATAACAGCAACTAAAAGAAAGAGAACAAACAAAACAAAAGAGGAAGAGAAAGGAAAAAGAAAATAAATGAATAAATAAATAAATAAATAAATAAGTCAATTAAAAAAATAAACAAAATGAATAAATTTTTTTTTTTTTTAATTAAATTAAAAAAATTTTAAAAATCAGGGGGAGTTTCCCTTGGGGGTCTTCATCCTACAAATTGGAGGTCAGATCTTACAGGTTTCACATATTCTGTCCATTTGGACCAAATCTGCTAAAACTTATCTTTTTGTACTTTGAGAGTAAATAACAATTTTTCCATAATGTAAATATCATATATAATGTAAACATATATAATGTGCTGACCCATTCTTGTTCCTACCAACACACCAGACTGACGCCGTCTCTGAAGGAACACCTTCCAGCCTGAATGGTGGGAGTAAATATTTGTCTCAGCCGACATGCAGCCGGCGTTTGTTTCACAGGTGTTGTTGCTGTCGTCCACGTGTCCAGACTAATCACATGCTTCGTGTGTGTGTTTTTATTATGTGTGCGCAGGCTTGCGGGCGGGTCTGGCCGCCTCCATTGCTGGCAGCTCCATCATCAGCAAGATGCTCCTGGCTAACATCGACCCGTTTGGAGCCACGCCCTTCATCGACCCGGACCTGGACTCGCTGTAAGAGCGTCCTGAGCGTCCGTCTGTCACCCGCTGTCGATCACATACTGGATGACTTTCAGCTCACTGCCGCTTCATCTGTGTGTGTGTTTGTGTGTGTGTGTGTGTGTGTGTGTGTGTGTGTGTGTGTGTCTGTGTGTGTGTGTGTGTGTGTGCGTGGCTGTGTTTCCACACAGAGACGGCTACATGGAGAAGTGTGTGATGAATAACTACTTTGGCATCGGTCTTGATGCCAAGATCTCGCTGGAGTTCAACAACAAGCGAGAGGAGCATCCAGAAAAATGCAGGTATGAACGACGCAGGGGGGGGGGGTCAGCCGCCGCGTGAACGTCGATCTCTGGCAGCGGCCTGCTGGTCCTTCTGGAGGTTTGCTCCATTCAGGGGGTTACTTTTGATCCACTCAAGAATTTACAAAATTATAAACAGATAAAAAGATGTCAGATTGTATCTCCAAAAGGGCAAAGGTCAGCGAGAGGCACTTTGTGGTCATTCCTCCAAAACTCAAAAAATATGAATACAAAATATGAATAAACACACATTCAGGGAATCCAAAAATATACAATTAAATAAAAAGTATTTTGACATAATTAGTGTAAATTTTTAACACATTAACGTTTAACATTTCTTTTCACTGCAAAGTTAACATTTTTAACCTGAAATGATATTTATTAAACTGAACTTATTATTCAACTTAGGAACTGATTAATTCAAACGAATACATTTTAATAGGGTGACACGTTCACACTGTCCGAAGCAGAAGTCAATGTGGAGCAAACTGAAACCCTTTCATGACGTTCAAAGAGGACAGTTAAGAGATGAGAGGAGACCGGCTGGAGGAGGGAGACGAGTCAGAGGGAGGGAGATGATGAAGACCAGGTAGAGAAGAACCAGGAAGGATAGAATAAACTGAATAAACCTGTCATCTTTTGACGTTGGAGCTGCGTTCTTTCTGTTTGTCTTCAGGCACAAAGCGGCGGCGAGACGACACACAGGATCTAAATCAGGGCCACTTCCTGTTTAGCCTCACTCTGTTTCTTCCCCACAGGAGTCGGACCAAGAACATGATGTGGTACGGGGTCCTGGGTACTAAAGAGCTTCTTCAGAGAACCTACAAGAACCTGGAGCAGAAGGTCCAGCTAGAGGTGAGAACGGGAATCCATCACCCCAACGCCATCAAGGGTGGACATGTGACCAAGGGCTGGACCAATCAGTGACAGCTTATTCTGGTCACTTTTAATCGGTGTTCCACAGCAGTAGGATTCCTCAGAATCACCAGATCCACACACGAGTGTGTGTGAGGTGACTTCAGCTGAGCTCTGCTGGTGTGTGTGTGTTTCAGTGTGACGGCCAGTACATCCCCCTGCCCAGTCTCCAGGGCATCGCGGTGTTAAACATTCCCAGCTACGCCGGTGGGACCAACTTCTGGGGGGGCACCAAGGAGGATGACGTGAGCGAACCCGTCTGCATCTAAATATCTACCGTCTGTCAGTGTGTGTGTGCGTGTGTGTGTGTGTGTGTGTGTGTGTGTGTGTGTGTTTTTATGAACAAGGCGTGTGTGTGTGTGTGTCCTCACTGTCCTCAGTGAGCTTCTACAGAGGTCGCCCATTGACACACACACACACACACACACACAGCCACACACACACAGCCTCGGTGTGGTGGATGTAGTTTAAATGTGACATGTTGACCTTCAGTATCATTAAAGTTCTGGTCACCGTGGTGACGATCAAACCAATCAGCTCTTCCTCCCTGAATGCTCTCGGCTGACATTCTCTCATCGAAGGCTGCGTCGTGTTTTATCTCCTGTCACACGTTTACATCTGAATGTAAACACAGTAAACCATTTTATTATTGTCCTGCAGATCTTCTGCGCTCCATCATTCGATGATAAGATCCTGGAGGTGGTGGCTGTGTTTGGCAGCATGCAGATGGCCGTGTCCAGAGTCATTAAACTCCAACACCACCGCATAGCACAGGTGAAGACACGTGAAACACAGCGAAACATTTCAAACTATCAACTCCTAATCTAAAAGTCTCTCTCTGTCCAAAACCAGTGCCGCACGGTGAAGATCACCATTCTGGGTGATGAAGGGGTTCCCATTCAGGTGGATGGTGAGGCCTGGATCCAACCCCCCGGAGTCATCAAGATCCAGCACAAGAACAGAGCTCAGATGCTCACCAGGGACCGGGTGAGAGTGAGGGACGGGGGTCTGAGGAGAGCAGGGGGTGTTACGGGAAACTGGGGAGATTAAAAAGTATGTGATGTATTTTTTTAACTGATGGTCATTCTGGAGATTTTATTTATAGTTTACAAATTTTACTTTTTAAAAAAATTTACAATTATAGTTTTTTTTTTACAATTTTTACATTTTTTCTTATAGCTTTACAATTTTTTTTTCTTATAACTGAATTCTTTGCAGGCATTTGAGAACACGCTAAAATCCTGGGAGGACAAGCTGAAGTACGACAAGCCTCCTCTGCGGCCGCACCTCTACCCTCAGCAGTCTGTGGATCTGGCCACGGAGGAGGAGGCTGCTCTGCTGCAGATGTGTGCTCGAGCGGCCGAGGAGCTCATCACAAGGTGTGCATGCACTGCCTTCTCTTCTTCTCTTGTTCTGTACATTTATGGAGCTTAGGAGCCAAACAGGAATGCAGCATTCTCCTCCACACCTGAAGAACATGCAGACTTATTAAAACCTTGAAAAGCAGCCACAAACCGACATAAACCGATTTCGCAGAACTTGAACATCGTAACTTAAGTGATGATGATGATGAGGATGATGATAATGATGATGATGCAGACTGTTATGTGTTCTCTGATTGCAGGATTTGTGAGGCGGCAAAGACAAACGGGCTGTTGGAGCAGGAACTGGCTCACGCCGTTAATGCAGCATCTCACGCCATCAACAAAACCCACCCCAAGTTTCCAGAGGTCAGCATTCCCCCCGCGCACCACAATGACAGGGGTTTTTCCCACAAGGCCTAGTGTTCAGATATGTATAGGTTGTCCTCAAGGTGCAAACATCTGACTTACAAACATTCGTAGATACGAACAACCACACACCGCCTTATCCGACTGACTTAGCCTCTATACCTGAATTCCACTGCTACCATACACACACACTAAGAAGGAGATCTATAGGATTGTATTCACACAAAAGCCACTTATAAATATGTTATTCTATAATCATGAAATAACCCGTATTCAGAGGTTTAACTTGACTAGATGAAACACTGGGCAAAAAAAATGGTGATGCTGGAGGAATCTGCTGCATGATGCATTTAACAGTGAACCAGTAGATATTAAAATGACTTGATGAAGTGATCGGATTAGCGCTGAACCTCTACAACCTAAGGGAGCCAATGAAGGAAGGGTGTTTCAACCCTCCGGTGTCTCAACCCAGGTGCAAAAAAAAGAAGCTTTATCAAGGAAGAAGAATGTCAGAAGGACATGAGAGTTCCCTTCTGAGACCCACACCTTCAGGACCCCCACAAAGTTTGTGTGAAGCCTCAGTCAACTGGATTTTAGGAGATGGAATAGACCACCGTGTTGAACCTGGAAGAGTTTCCACGAGATTTACATCAATCCTTTGCTTCCCTCTTCGAAGCAGCGCCGATGTTTTCAGTAGGGAACCAGTATTGAATTCCAGGGACCGTACTAGTGCTGGTCCAGAAGGGATCAGTATGTTACCAGAGCTTCATTACCAGAGATAGTGTGTTCTCATTCTCACGCTCACAGTTAGGAACACCTCAGAATTCTTCTGATGGATTGGCAGCATGATGTCTGAGATTCTGCTGAAGAACTTTGTCGTTCCAGAGTCTGACCAGAAACACGGCCATCGAGGTGGCCAGCACTGTCAAGGCTCTCTACAACGAGACCGAGTCTCTGCTGCTGGGTCGAGTCTCACTGGTGAGTCGTTCTGGACAGAACATCCGCTCACAGTCATTCATATTTTAACTACATGAAGGGATGGTTATGGTTATGTCTAATGTTTTCTACTACCCAGAATGCAGTTGATCCTGTGTTTTCCTCCTTGCAGCAACTAGACCCGCCTGAGGAGGAGCAGCTCACCGGTGCTTTGCAAAGTGTGGAGGTGGAACTGGGCAAACTGGTAGAGATCCCCTGGCTCTATCACATCCTGCAGCCTAATGATGAGGAGGTGAGAAGCTTCAGCAAACATGAGAATGTGCATCTATAGTGGAGCTAACCAATGCTGGTGTTCCTGTGTTCCATGTTGGTCCCCCTTTGTTAATGAAAGGAAAACTCACAATGGTCACAGAATAACTAAAAACTGACGAAAGTAGTAATGAATAAAAACTTACTGAAAATGAACCAATGAAAATCAGACATTGGTTTTTGAATTATGGGTCAACAGAATGATTTCAAAAGCAAACTGATGAAACAGGCCTGGAAACGGATCTTCAAACTTCACAGTTTAAATTCCTTTGAACCACTAAAAAGCAGAAGCAATGTCTGGTTTTTAGTGGTCCATTGTCAGGAAAAGTGTTATTCTAAAGTTTTTGTCAGTTTCAAGTTACAGTGGTCCCTCTACTGACGAAATTAATTGGTTCTGGAAGAAGTTACGTAAGTAGAAAATTTCGTAGGTAGAAAATTTCGTAAGTAGAGACGCGTTTTCCATGTAAATGCCCTAATCCGTTCCAAGCCCCCTAAAATTCAGACATAAATGTTTTATAAAGCATAAAAATGCATCAAAACATGTAACAAATACATGTTACAATTAGATTATTACACAATAAATGAGAGTTGTGCATAACGTAAAAAACAAAGAATAGAGTAAAGAATAATAATGATGGTCATTTACCTTTTAACTGCTGTCCTCATTGTTTTTTGCCCTCTTTTGGTTCATGCCCTCTTGCCCCACCATGAACAACAGAGTGAATTCCAGTCCTCCTTCTGAACTTCTCCAACCACCCACGCAATGCCTTAAACTCCTTAAACTTCCTTTTGTTTTAATAACGTGGTGATTGTAGATGCATTACGGCCATATTCTTTGGTGAGATCAACCAAACGCATCCCTTTTTCATGTTTTTCTATCATCTCTTGCTTTGTTTGTACGGACAAAAAACTCTTTTCTTCGTCTTTTCTTTTCCTCTTTTCTCCGTCACTTTGTTGGGGTCCATAGTGAATACTCTAAAAGTTAATATATTTAAATAAAACTATCAGAACACCTCATGGGTCAAGGGCCGAATGACGAGGACGCTGCATAGACACCTATCTAGCTACACAGAGGTTCCTTTTAGCCAATGGGATGCCAGGATGCTAGGTAATAGCCAATGGCAGAGCAGCTATGAGAATGTTGCGTTCAGGAACCTGTGGGAGCTGCGAGTATCAGCCCATACTGTATTTTTACCTTTCGTAACTCGAAAATTTCTTTCGTAACTAGAGGCAATATTTTCCTGTTGAGGCGTTTCGTCAGTAGAATATTTCGTATGAAGAGACGTTCGTAAGTAGACGTACCACTGTACTTCAGTGACCATTGTGGGTTTTTCTTTCATTAATAAAGGGGTACCAACATTTTTGTCTGTGTGTTTATCGAATCCGTCAAAACCAGTACTATGAAACGAAAAAATGTTTTTTTGAAAAAAAGTCTTCATGGAACAACAAAATGACTATAAATTTATACATATGAGCATTAATTTGTATATTATTTTCTAAATGCAAAATCCACAGGCATGAGTCTGATTCTATTCAGGTTTTTCAGGAAAAAAATATCAACATTGCTCTCTGCACGATATGTTTTGTGTCTTTATTGTCACATGGCTCAAGGTAACAGGAGAGCTGAGTAGCTAAATGAAATGCTATAGGTTGACTGTGCTTATGTACCAGGACCCCTCCCTGGGTTATGGCAAGAGGAACAGTCGTGGCAGCATGTTTCGCATAGTTCCCAAATTCAAGAAGGAGAAGGTGGCCAAGAAGACGAGCCCTCAGTCAGGTAGGTTTGTGTCCACCGGCCGGACAAACGTCCCTCCAGTCTGTCCGTCTGCCACGAGGCTCCACCGCCAACGTTAGCCACCGAGTCTCGGATCCCTCCACAAAGTTTCTAACATCTGGACAAATAATACTCAAATGTTACGGTGAAAGAAGACTTCAAATAGTCTGCACATGGTTTTGTCTCTATTAGCATAAACAGAAAAGGTTCACATTCCCCGATAATCCTGATATTAAACCACCTTCTACCTGTATTATCTCTTCCCACAAAGAAAAAAAAAGAAAAAAAGTGCTTTAAACAGTCTTATAGATCAGTGGTGCCCCACCCCCGGGCCGTGGACCGCTACCAGTCCGTGGGTCCTTTGGTACCGGGCAGCACAGAAAGAAAAGATAATTTACGTTACTTCCGTTTTATTTCTTTTGGAGTCTGAAAGATGTTTTACTTTGAAAAGTGATGTCTGTGCAGAATGACGCACAGACGAATGCGTGCGTCTGTCCCACTTGCCAGCTCTCGGTCACGTGACAGGTTACCCCTAAATTACGCGCCCACAACTCTCGTGTTCTGGATTAAAGTCAAGGCAGATTACCCTGAGATTAAACAAGTATTGAAAACCCTGTTTCCATTTCCAACCTCCTGTGAAGCGGGATGTTCTGCAGTGACCGTAAGGAAAACCAAACTGGAGTCGACTGGACGTCCGGGACACACTTCAGGTGTCATTGTCTACAATTATTTTGTTTACAGAGACGTTGATTATCAATTTATGGAAAAAAAAAGGTTATTTATTGTCTGTTGATGTCTGCATAAAACAATGATTTATTATTAGACTACAGCTGTCCTGGCGTTATTAATGAAGGTTTTGTCTGAGATGAAGCCGGTCTGTGGAGCAGTAAAGGTCGGGGATCACTGCTATAGACTGTTTAAAGCACTTTTTGTCTCACAGAAGTGCGCTGCGTTCCTAGACTCACAGAACACAGCGCGCTTCCGGATGCCGTCAGCCAATAGAAAGCGTGTACGGTATCACGTGACTACCTACGCGTGATGCGTGGATGCGTGGGGGATTACTGTATACAACAATAAATGCGCACATTCTTAAACAAAATAAATCCGTTCGTACCTCCGTCACCAGCAGCATCATCCAATCACTACGTACAGATTTCACCGTGTTGTCACGTTACTACGGTAATACATGATAGGAATACAACAGCATGGCCGCAAGGATGACACGCAAGTTTGTGAAGCGTTCCACATTTTTTGGGGGGGCGGCAGTAGCTCAGTCCACTAAGCATTGGGCTGGGGACCGGAATTTGAACTGGCAGCGCTCAGGAGGTGCCAGTTCACCTCCTTAGCGCTGCCGATGTGCCCTTGAACAAGGCACCATCCCCTTTATTAGGGGCTCATTGTGCACACCACGATGGAGCTGCCCGCCGCTCTACCTCCCCATAATGGCTACAGGCCCCTTTTATGTGTGTGTGTGTGTGTGTGTGTGTGTGTGTGTGTGTGTGTGTGCGCGTGTTACGGGCCTGTACCCACGTATAAACACCTGTGACTAATGACCAATGTACCAGAGTGGACAAATAATTCCCCCTACGGGGGATTAATGAAGTGGATTTCATTTCATTTCACTTAATTGCATCTCTTTGTACCAACACAGTGTGTGTATTCGAGGGCTTATGTGACATGATATGCCTCCAGCCATGAGCTCACACCCCATCTTCACCATTCACGTTCTCATTCAGTTGTAAACATGACTTCATAAAGCATCAAGGCAGGGGAAGAACACGGCTGCCCCAGGAAAGAACCCCTTCAATGTTTGTGCAGGACATGAAAAACGCAGAGATCTTTTAGAACTGACTGATTCACCTCAGCTGCAGGTTTTTGGAGATGGGAGGAAGCTTGAATTTAACGTGTTACCTTAAATTTAAAGCTAAGGTGATCATTTTCATCAGATGGGTTTATTCAGATTGTTTAGTTAAATGTTGACTTCTCCTTTACCAGTAGCTGTGTTGTTTGAACGAGTCTTGCTGCTTGTTGTTGTAGCTTGAGCTACATTGGTCGTAGTTTACCTACAGCCTGAGTTCATGGTATTTACTCTTAGTTAGCTGCACATGAGCTGATCATGCTGTTAGCAATCCAGTGAATAGTCACTGGTAAGTAGCCACTCAGAGGTTTGTACTGGAAGTAGAGGAAACAGAAGAAACAGCGATTCCGTGTGTTGGGAACTGTTTGGGGCCAAAAGTGACATTTTTGTTGTGTTTCTCTCCCAATAAATCAGTCAGTTAAAAACCTAAATGAATGAATTTTGACAGTCATTTTCTTTCATATTTATTTTCTAAATTCCTTAATACCTGTCATTGGAAGTCTATTAAATAGCAGATTGTCACTGTGTACACACAATACCTGAAATGGCCAAAAATGGTCCAATTGACTCCCATTATAACCACAGATTTTTCATATACTATAAGTACACACACACACACACACACACACACACACGCACACACACACACACACACACACACCTACACACAGACCCAGTGTCTTTGTTTACACATCTTCAAAAACATTTTATTTTATTTATCCAATAGTTGTAGTATCTTTATCAGAAGTATTAAAGTGTGCACTAACTTTTGGAAACATTCCATATTTTGTGTTTTTCCCAAACAGGGTTCTAATGGTAAATTCCAATATAAAAATATATTATAATCATAAAACATATAATAAACTCTATATCTATGGATAGGTCTGAAGTAATGGAAAAGAGCTGACACATTTAAAGAAAAAAAATTCTGTATTACTTTTTTTTTTTACACTTTTATGAGACGGCCCTTTTGTGACCCCATTAGATAATGTGTGTATTCATTTTAATAGGTCCCTGAGGGTTAACACACACCAGTCACACTGTATTAAGTATTGCTCAACTTCTCAATGATCAGCCAATCACATAACAGGAAATCATTGCCTGTGGATATTGTCTACATAATCTCATTCAGTTCAAATTACACATCTGAATGGGGAAGAAGTTAATCTGTGTCTGGTGTGTCTTGTGTAAAGTGACTTTCCACAAGACACACCAGCTGATCTGCTGGACGCACAAGGCAGCGATGAGCAGCAGTTCTGTGGGGGTCAGAGGTCAGAGGAGAATGGCCAGACTGGGTCAAGCTGATTGAACATTGACTCCGACAACCACAAGTTATCACCAAGTTAACGGAGAACTAAAGTTCCTTTCGTCTTGTCCCGCGAGGGGTCGCCACAGCGTGTCAACCGTTCTCCATGGACGCTTATCAAAGTCAGAGTCAGCTTCATCGTCAAGTGTACCATACATGCACGACATACAGCACAGATGAAATTACAGTCCTCTCTGACCCACAGTAAACAGGCAGAACAACAGGCAGGACAACAGGCAGTACAACACAGGCAGTACAACAGGCAGGACAACAGGCAGTACAACACAGGCAGTACAACACAGGCAGTACAACAGGCAGTACAACAGGCAGGACAACACAGGCAGTACAACACGAAATAATAGACGAAACACAGGGGATGGTTAACATCTCTATACACTCTTTAATCCTGTAGGGGAAGTGACGTGTGCGCAGTCCCTGACTTGATGGGGGGGGGGTAGTCTGGTGCTGGGGGGAGGGCAGGGCAGTGTGAGGGTAGAGTTCAAGGCTATGGCAGGGGGCAGAGCAGGGAGGGAGTTGAGCCTCCTGACCGCCTGGTGACAGAAACTGTCCTTGATCCTGCTGGTTCTGGCTCAGACTCTGCAGTCTCCTACCTGATGGCAGCAGGCTGAAAAGGCTGTGGGGGGGGGGGGGTCACCTGCAATGCTGATGGCTTTGGGGGTGAGGCGGGTGTTATAGATGTCTGTGAGGGAAGGGAGAGAGACACCAGTGACCTTTTCAGCTGCTCTCACGATGCGCTGCAGGGTCTTAAGGCAGGAAACGGTGCAGGCGCCGTACCACAGGGGGATGCAGCTGGTCAGGATGCTCTCCATGGGGCCTTATATTTGTTTGGTAAAGTTTTTTTTACTCCAGACGCCCCTTCCTCTGAATTTATCCAGCCTCGGGACCGGCCCATAGGTCTGGAGCCTGGATAAATGCCTTTGGTTTTGCATTCAAACGTGCAAATGTCACAATGGAAAGTTATGTTTGAAAGATCAATAACATACAAAAGGACTGCTGTGTTATATAATGGTGGTGGAACGATAGGAGCGATATCTTACTGACGCGCCGTTTCCCGTAGCAACAACTGAGTGGGACACCACGTCTATCTTCTAATGACTAGAGTTTACCCGTGTTTGGATGGGTACTATTCAAACTTTTCAAACTTCATGTGCTGGATGTACATTTAAAAGCTCTGCAGCAGCTGTGTGATGCTAACATGCTAACAGGACTTAGTACCATAAACTCAGTATTGTAGTTCTAATAAGGATATTCAAAGAATGTCTCATCTCTCAATGCCAGACTTTAGCTGAATAACTCAAGCACATTAACACTATGTCAGAGTTCAACTACACAGAATTATAGTGTGTGGAATCTACAGTATTTTCTTCTCTATAAGGCGCACCTAAAAACCTTTTTATTTTCTCTAACACTGACTGCTTCTTATAATATGGTGCGCCTTATATGTGAAAATCGTTTTAAAATAGGCCATCCGTTGAAGGTGCGCCTTATAGTGCGGAAAATACTGTAATTAGAATTTCCAAACACAAATCTAAAGACAATAGTTTAAGATTGACTTAACAACATGTTATTACAGCATCTGTAGTGGAGCTGTGCCATGTCATATAACAATTAATATACAATAATCCTCAACTCCCCAAACCAAATTAGAAACAAACACTTGAATCCCAGTGAATAAATTAAAATGTTTAAACTGTATGTGAAGGATTATGTGAAGGGGGGGGGGGGGTGACAAGGATTGAAGTCAGAGACCCCACAGACGACCGGAGTCATTCAGGAGACATGAGCAAAGGCTTTTTCAAGATGCTGCACAACTCTTGGACTTTCACTCTAAAAAGTGCAAAAACAATGAATATAATATAAAATGTAAACATTATTACATTATTATTATTATTGTAAAGTTTTTTTAATCTTATTTTACAACGTGTCACCCTTACATTACTGGGTTCTACAAAGGTAGTTTCCTTCACAGGCTTCTGCATCCCCCGTTCCTTCTTCTTCTTCTCATGTATGTTCTGCTGGTATTGGTCGATGACATGCATGCCCCCCAGCATTCCTAGGAGGGGGACTGTCCAATGCCTTGTTTCTTACCAACCTTCTGCCACCCTCCCCACCCCACTCCACCCCATCCCCACCCACCTCGTCAGCTTCCGCCACTGCTGCTTCCTCTGATGTTCACCCGTCATTTTCACTCCTTTTTTCTCCGACGATTGATGTCGAACTTGTGAGGCTCCTGATAATATGAGAAGAGAGTGTGCTGCTGAAGTGTGTGTGTGTGTGTGTGTGTGTGTGTGTGTGTGTGTGTGTGTGTGTGTGTGTGTGTGTGTGTGTGTGTGTGTGTGTGTGTGTGTTTGTGTGAGTGTAGTGGAGAGATGGGGAACAGAGGAGGTGGGCATCTGGCTGGAGCAGCTGAGTCTGGGGGAGTACAGAGACACCTTCATCCGGCACGACATCCAAGGCTCAGAGCTGCTGCACCTGGAGAGGAGGGATCTGAAGGTATACACACACAGAAATCACCGGTTAGCACACCCTCAGTCCGTCAGTGAACCCGCGTGACCTGTGTCTGTGCTACAATCTACAAACTCCTCCTCTTTGTCTCCTCCTGGTCCACCTGAATTCCTCTGCTTCTGAACCCGGTGGTTGTTTCCGATGCTTTGCCACTTTGTCTTGCCGTGTCTCATTGACTGCTTGGCTTTTACCGTCTAATCATCGCTTGGTGAAAGAGACTCGCTTTAACCCACTAACACTGCCTGTTAAAGAGGGAAGCCTAGAGGACAACACGTCGGCGTAGATCGGCGTTCATCCGTTTATCCTCCAAGGTTGAATCTGAAGCAAAAACGACGCAGTCTTTGCTTCTGTCCCCAGAAAGTTTGAACAAAAGAAACAGCTAATAAGACTAATAACTCACATGGTGCTCTAATAACAAAGCAAACCCAATATAGTCATCGCGGACAGACGGTAACAACCCGTAATGATGCCTTTGAACAAACTAAATCATTTCATTAGCAATCTCAGAAAGTTTGAAATATCTGTGTGGATTCAAACCTTAACAACTGGAGTCCAGCTGCTTCAGAACCCCAGAGAGGAGCTTCCTGTTGGTGAACCCCAGGTGGGCGAGGAGGGAGTTTATTTCAGTCAATCATGAAATGATAATTGACAATAAAATAGAGAGATATAAATAGATTTGACTTGATCTCTAGATTTATTTTTTAGGAAGAATGTTTCCCGTTCTGCTGATCCCTAGTGACATAAGGACCAGGCTGATAAGGCCTTGTCCAGAAGTGTGATGTGCTTCTCACGAAGGTGTGTCGCTTTGCTCCCATTAAATAGTGAACAGTGTCCAGGTCACACAAGCGTTGATGTCTGGATAGTAAAAGGAGAAAGACATAAGCTAAAGACTCGGAATACGACCCAGCTCCGAACCAGACTACTGTCAGACTGACAGCAAGAGAACAGCAGTGGATTGGCTGATCTCATCCTGCTGGTGTATGAATGTGAAGCAGATCTGTTAAATATTATGTCGCCATGTAGAGATCTACAAACCGAAAATAAAATATCAAATCAAGCTTAAAAGGGGGGTCTGCAGCAGTACTTTTGGGAGCTGTTGGAGGTTCTAGAGAGTATCTAGAGGGTGGGTTGTGGACGGAGCTGCGGACGCAGGAAAGCTCCAATCAGCTCAGCACAATTCAGTCCTTTTTAGAGAATACCAGACTCATGAATAGAACAGAATAGATGAACACGCGTGAACGACTCATGGTGTGATTCATGGTATATTTGGGTGAGATCATTTATAGTTGGACAACAAGTGGTGTCCAAAAATCAACCAATGAAAAAGCAGCAGTATCTCTAAGATGAGTCTGAGCTGATAATCAACCCCTGACTGAGCTGAAGTTTGGATGCCAATGCTTTTTAAAACCCATATTTTGGAATTTAACACACGATGGCAAGAACTTGTTATGCATGCATTATATAGATTAACACACTTTACAGAACAAAGCAACACAGCCTCTGCTGGTCACTGAAAAACAAACAAACCAATAAATACAAACAAACAAACAAATAGTGGAAATTTTCATCAAAAAAAAATGTAATGAAAATACTGTTTAAGCTGGCAGGAGATTATTTGGAATAATTAATATATAATATATCAATACAGCTGCTCACACTCGCACCAACGGACAATTTGGTGTGAACAGTTAGCCTCAGGTGAACCCACGCAAACACGGGAGAACATACAAACTACACACACACACACACACACACACACACAAGGGAATCGAACCCGGTCTTGTTATTATATCCGGTCATGTGATCCAGCCTCAGCGTGTGAATATTTGCTGTGTTTTGTGGGTGGACTTAAAAATCCTTAGATTGATCTCAGTAAATGGAACAACATGATTCATGTGATGGTAACTTTATGTTTCAGTTAAAAGGTTGTGTTTTTGTTTTGTTTTAAAAATGGAATCAGTTCTTAAAGTAACCACTGGTTTCCTTGGTAACAGAAATGTGAAGCAAAGTTGTGCTTGTCACCAGACGATTTGTGAACAAACGAATGTCCAAAAATGTGAACCAACGACCTGCTTCAGGTGGGTCAGAGGTTCACAGTAGCAACAACAAACATTCTAAATTTATGGAGAACAAGAATAAATGTGATTCAGTAATCCCCCTGGGGAAATACTGTAGGTTTTTTCCCACAGTCTATGTAAATGTGAGAAGTCTTTATTCCATCACTATGGAAACCATTCAAATATGTCACATTGACATCAGCAGCAAAATGCTGATCCCCACCCATCTTATTATGTAAGATGATGAAAGTCTGTTAAAACTTGATGACTCATCATATTGTGATTGTTTTTACTCTGTTCACACCCTTTGAGGCCAGTGCTGGTTGAAATGACTGTTGGTCTGGTCTCTTCTTAGGATCTGGGGATATCGAAAGTGGGTCATATGAAGAGAATTCTCCAGGGAACTAAGGATTTGGCCAAGTCCTCCATGGTTGACCTCTAACCTGAAAGCCAATGCTACCCCAGTGGGGGGAATACATGTGCCCCCCTTACATGAGTGGAATAGTTTGGGAACAACACAAGCAATGGGTGAGACGTTCTTGTGCTTGTTTGTTCTCTGGTGCAAAAATGACAGTCGAGGAAAAAGATGGAACTGCAAAAGAAAGTCATGGATCTTCACAATAAAAGCCATTAAAATTAATATCCATTCATACAGCACAAAATCAGGTATGCAACTAAACATTGACTTGTCCGAGTTAAAAAAAAAACAAACTAGTAGCAAACCCAGGACTTCCAAGACTGTGAGCTTGAGTGGAGTTGAGCGTGAGAGAGCAGAAGGTCTGGGCGAGGTCTTCCTCACGTTGCGGAGCTGCAGAGACGTTGACGTCACCTTGATGCTAGTACGGAAATGTGTCATATTTACATCTAGGTGGTGATATGGAAGGTGTGAAAACAGTGGCATGATGCTTGCGTGTAATTGCATGATTAGTATCTTGACTTCTTTTGTGTGTGCAAAATAACACTTGAACAAGTTTTCCATGACTTAAGTATTATGATGCCATTTGTTACTACTGACAGCATCCTTTTTTTTTTTTTGAGCTTTAATTTATTTTGTTTGCATGACAAGGATGTGTCAAACATTAGTGTCAAGTGCCACTCCTTTGCAGAGATTTCAAATTGTGAAATGACATCTTTTAAGGTTTTTAAAGCTCTGTTGGTGAGGTATGAATATATATATAATATATTTCTGTCAATGTTGTTCATGGAGGTGACCATCAGTACCAAAGTGAATGTCTAAGAAAACATCTGGTATGTTTGTTCAGATTGTACCTGTTCATTTCAAAGCTGGTTAGGAGGAAGAGGATAAGCGTGAATCATTGAGAACGTCAACTTATTGGTTTGAAGCAAACCACAAATTGTTGTCGAAGTTTTAAGGAACACTTCAAAGGCACTTTTTACTACAGTACTTATATACAATTGCAAAGTCTCATTTCATTACATAGAGTTAACTGTTCACCTCAACCTTTTATCTTTTTATAGATGATCACAGTGTTTAACAGTAATGACTATAGGAATTACATTTTAAATATTTAATAGAGCAGTTGATCTGCATTCTATATTGTTTTAGTGCAGCTTAATTTTCTTCATATTACAAGTCAGATGTTGATAGAAAACTACTTTTACTTGTTACTTTCAAGAGTGGTGGCATTACAGGGTATATTTCTAAATGCAATGCTACACACACACACACACACACACACACACACACACACACACACACACACACACACACACACACACCAGTGTATGCATCTGTTGTAATTCTATAGATTGCTGACATTGCATGCATTGTCAACGGTTTGCACATTTGATTGTGTATATTACACCATACAAATGTGTATTTTTTAAATCTGTTTTAATATATCTTACACAATGATGATCACGTTTTATTCTAATGATGGTGCAATATTTTATCTCTGGATACCTTCTCTACAGCTTTTCTGACTTGATGTTTTTCAGTGGGAGAATACCTTGAATTTTTACTTTTTAAATGTTCTCGTCCTCAAGGTTTTGGGGTCACATTTAAACACAAACAGGCTGATTTTTCTTCCAGATTGCACATTTTTTCTGTGGCTCACTAGTATGTAGTTTTGGTCCTCTGTGCTTCCAGGTCAATACAAATGAGTAGAATTGGCAGACATGACTGTTGTGTTATTCTGTAACGTGTATCACAGTGTATTGGACTGTAATACAACAGTGGCATATTGTACCTTATTAGCAAATGTATACTTATTGTCATTGCCAAATAATTTTATAATATAATTTTCATTGTAGATTTCCCTTTTAGAAACGGTGTTTGTTTCTTGTGCTTTAGTTTAAACTCTTCCCATTCGACAAATGCAACTCCTGCAAGAATTTATTTAAAGGCGTACCAGAATTTATTAATATTAATGCAAACATTTACCAAAAAATTTTCACCATTTGTCAAAGTATGCTTAATAATAGTAGAATGCAACTACAGTGTATCAGGGTTTGAACAGTAGTCTTGCATTTCCTCTAGCGTCCCACCAGGGGGCCTCATGCCTCTACAGTCACTGACTTACATTAATAGTTTTTGCCATTGTTCATGTCACCAGTCAGACCTGTCAGTTTTGTTTAGTACATCATAGGTAATCAATCACCCTAGGAATAACATTCTAATACAAGTTTATTGTTTGTTTTTCCCCCCACATATGATGTCTTTTGAAATCAGAATCCCAACGGTTCAATTTAGGGTAGTAAACTCATTCACCACAGCGGCCCAACAACTTTCCCAGGATTTTGTTGCCACTTTCCAAATTTCCTTCAAACATTGTTTACATCAAATTAGAAAAATATGTATTTGTAAAAACCAATGAAATTGATTATTATAAACACTAATTATATTGTCTTTGTACTGTTTTCAGTTAGTATATATTTTGTCCCCAAAAAAAAAATCACATTCTATTTTTACATACGCTTTTGATTTTGATTTTGAAACTCAATGCCAAAGGTAGTTTCCATAAATTTGGAAATATCTTTCCTATTGTTTGCACCTCTGCCTGACTGAAGAATTTTACCGTTCGACATGGTCTGGAAATGGGTTTTACTAAGTCTAAATGTTTAGTGAGAATTTGTGACCTTTCCATATAAAGTGAAAGCAGCCATTTTGCCATGATGTTGTTTCCAGTGGTCTGTAAATAATGCTGCAAACTGCCTGGTTTTCACAAACCAACGAAACCCTCATGAGACAGACACGACGTGTAGTCTGTGACATGACTCCTAAAACCATGAGACAAACATGAGTTTCATTTGTTTACATTATGTTTACAGTGGTTTAATTTTGTAATAATATATATTCTGGTATAAATAATATTTGCATATTTATTGCCTAAGGTTAAGGTTGATATAATGTGTTTTGTGTTTTCACATTTGGAATATAATGTTACAATTGTCACTGTACTACTATCTGGATGATTTTGGTAAAGTAGTTGATCATTTTTATGACTACTAAGTGACTGTTTTCTGTGCCTTTTTATGGTTATAATGCATGGTTAGCTATTTATTACAATTTGGAGTCAATGAGATGTGTATTTTTGTATTCGGAATAAATAAATGGTTCAGCTTTTGTTGCAATTTTTAAGGTGCCTTAAAGTAGGCTACCTGTTCATAGCTCTCTTCTTCAATAAAACCAAATACATATGCAGTCTGTTTCTGCCTCATTATTATTGTCTTTTCTTCCAGGAAAATAGTATGTGTGTGAGTGAATTAACATCTTTGCACTAAACAAATCTTCTGTTTCAAGCTTCTCTTTTTTTCCATTTTGTGGTTAAAAAATTCGATTCAAAGTTTAAACTGACAGTGAAATTGCTACATGTTACACGTCTCTGCCGTCTCTGACGTTAAGTTCTCTCAGAACGCCCACATCCCTCTCCACATCCTCTCGTTTGAGAGTTCTACTGTTATCCATCCATCCATTTTCTTGACGACGAGACCTTCGCAATCGTCTGCAGCTGCTCGTGTCTTGTGGGTCATGGGTTTGCTGGAGTCTATCCCAGCTGGGCATGGCTAAGAGGCGGGGTGCGCTCCATATGAGATGCCAGCTCATCGCAGGGCCACAAATTGCCCTTTAAAATATGAATTAATTAATCTCTCACAACATGATTCCTACTGTCAATTTCGTTCCACCTCCCTTTCATCAGTTCTCAATGATCAGTCATCTCAAGTTTTTGTTCCCTACAAGGAGCAAAAATCTAATTATTAATCACCTGCAGTCTGGTTTCAAGTACAAAAAGATATGGCTGTTGAGTCACCAACATTAAGCAACATTTCCTTGGAAAGGAGCCTTTGTATGCAAACAAAAAGAGCAGACTAGCCTTTTCTCCCGAGATACGTTAGTGTAGCAGAATAGGCCTCAGCTGTGGGAAGTGAAATTAAACATGATGACCGTGTTTTAACATGTAATTACTGGCTCTAACAGAGGAAGAAGACATTTTAGACAGCATTTCATCCGGGCACAGCAATGGATTTCTTTTTAACTGCATGCACAGTTGAAATTATTATCTCTCGTCAAATAAGCCCATACCTTCCTGTTTACTGGGTAAAAGAGGCTGGATTTTATATCACTATCATCTTTATTTTTTCATGAAATAAAACTTTAGCACTGGGTACTTGAGTCCACAGACAGGTCAATTTGGGAACGGCCGGAGAACCTGGAGAACCTGAAAACCCGGACAGAAGCCACACAAAGACGGGGAGAACATGCAAACTCCGCATAGAACAGAACCACCTTGCTGTGCGGCGACCGCTACCCACTGCGCCACCATGCCACTGGCAAATTGAATTGTGAATTACGCAATTTAAAAAAATAAAATAAAAGATAAATTGCACAAATGTATCCGATGATTCAGTGATAAAAGTGTATGAATATGATCCTTCTTTGAACGATTTTGATACCTTTACAAACTTGTGGTGTGTTAAGGATGTTGTGTTGAGTGAGAAACTTGTGTTGGTTTAATTTATGTATATTTTGTTACGTTAACTCGTGAAACATCTTTTATTTCAAAGGAACATTCTAAATAATCCTAAAGGAATAATCAGAGTGAGGGTCCTGACTGAGATACTGCATGTAATAATCTTCAAGTATTCTTGTTTAATGTTCAGCAGTTCCCTTTATCTGTTTTAATTTTTCAAAATGACTTTTTTTTTTAAAAATCAGAGCGTTCAGCAAATCAATTTTCGATGGATTCATTCTTCACAAAAACAAAAGTAAAAAAAACCCCCACATTTTATGATTACAATTGTATTTTGTTTGGTTTGTTTATTATTTTCCTACTATTATTTGTTTTTGAATGTGAATTTCACGTGAATGTGAATATTTTGTAATTTGCTTTTTGTGAATAAACGTGCTTTTAGAAATGAAACGGGCCTGACAAGCTGCAGGGGTGACCAACGGATTTGCCTGCAGTTCGATTGTTCTGTGTTCGACGGTTTTGTTTGTACTATAAACACCAGGTCTTCTCCTCGGTGTGTGATTGATGCTGTCTGACTGGATAAACGGGACTGAAACGCGCAGTAAACACGGAGCTTCGGTGAAAATGTTCGGCCAGGTGACCCGGAGGACACCGAGTGACTCTAGCCGTGATGACAGCCGCTTCTCTGGGTCGGTCTGAGGCGGGTAGACGGTGAACGAGCTTCCTGAAGGTTCGTAGTGTCAGTTTGTCCCGTCTTCACTTCAAGTGTCTGCAGCCATTTCCTGGTCAAGTGGTCGAACCCCGCAGTCGTTCGTGTAGGTCCACTGGTGGACGTGGAGTGTCGTGGAACACATGTAGGAACACGTTCTGTTTGGTTCCACTAACGGGAACGAGAGAACTTGAAACAGGACTGAGTGTCCCGCGTCGGCTTCCGTCGGCCCCGCTGGGGTCCACCGCTGGACGGTGAGAGCGACCCTCCGGATGGGAGCCTACATGTAGAACACAGTTCCCACGGCCGACATGACACGTTCGGACCCCCGGTGGTCTGCGGTTACATTACCGGCTGGGCGCCAGCTACAGATCGTGGGTGACGTCACAACCGAGCCGACAGCGGCCTGGTCTCGTCCCTGCGTGGACGGCCTTTAACGGGCTGGATGATCCGGGTGTTCTGTTGTCTGATGGCTGGTCACCAACTCACACCCGCACCGACCGTCCGTGGTCGGGTCCAGCCCGGTGTCAGGCTGTGTGAGGCGGTGCGTGTCCTGCTGCCGCGGCGGGGGGCGACACGGATGTCCACGCACGGTCCTTATTTAAACGTTCAGTTTCTCAAGAGACTTCTGGGCCCACGCCTCGGTGGACATTGAGGTCCACTTGGGATATCTGTCCTTTTCCCACCCTACATTCTCCTCAGTTTGGTTTTGTGGCTCCACAGAGCAGCATCCCAGAACTGGTTCTGATCCAGATGGTTCTGAGATGCTGGAGACGAATTCTTTTTTAGAAATGGTCTTTTTATTACAAATGATCATTTTCTGTTGAAAATGGAAAGAAATCTAAGCAGGTGACTCTTCAACAGGACCCTGTTCTTGGGGCCAGAGCCGTTATTGTAATAGGTAGTCCTCAACCTACAAACACAGCTGGTTCCGAAAGGTTGTTCATAAGCTGAATTGTCGTTATTTATTAAATTTCAATTGATAATTGCTATGTGAGGTCATTTTAATGTCATTATTATCCTAAATGCGAAAGTACTACAGTGCGCCCTCGCACATTTGCACATCAATGCTGCGATTTCACCTCATTGCGGATTTTTGGTAGGCAGTCACGTGATACCGTACGCGCATTCTATTGGCTGACGGCATAGAGAAGTGCGTTTGGTTCCGTGAGTCTCTGACTTATGTGAGACACAAAAGTCCCGTGTTGTACTACCTGTGTTGTACTGCCTGTTGTCTACCATGGGTCAGAGAGGACTGCAATTTCATCTGTCCTGTATGTCGTGCATATATGGTACATTTGACAATAAAGCTGACTTTGACTTTGACTTGACTTTAAACAGCCGATAAGAGTGTGGGAAAAGGTAATGGAGAAAGAAAGTGGTTTAATATCAGTGGGGAGGGTCATAAACATTTAAATTACCATAAATGACAAGAAATAGTTCATCGCTCAATCGTGGAATTTGTCGATTGCAGAATTTGTCGATTGCGGAATTTACCGATTGCGGAATTTGTGTGGTTCCTGGAACACATTAAACGCAAAGAATGAGGGTGCACTGTATTCTCCAAGTACTATCCTAGTACTAGCAATGACAAAGACAATTACAGGACATTAAAACAACACAAAGTACAGTACATGTACAGGTGATTTAGAGTTCCGTTGTTCTCAATTATACGGCAGTTGGGGGAAAAAACGTGGAAAAACAAAAATCAAGTTTACTTCATTTCACTCGATTTTATGTCTGTCCACCACATGCTGGGGTCATAAAATCAATATAAAACCACTAAAAGCACATAATATCATTTTACTGCACAATAAATAACAAAAACATAATATATTAAAATGTGTGTAGTACTGTAGTAATTACCTTAAGAGAGAAGGAAGAGGAGTAGGGAGGAGTTAATGACGGTCGGAGGCAGAGTTGTCATTTGAGAGATGGTCACTACTATCATTACCTATCATTACTTGCCTTTTGCTTTTTACAATTACCACCATATTCACTAGTCTTGTTTTATCATCCATGATAAACGGCAACAGAAGGACAAGTTGGAGAAGAGTTGGAGCTGCGTGACACAATGGTGCTGCTCAGCAGGGGTTGTGGCAGAAAGTGGAACTGCAGGATGATGGTCAGATATGGTGGTGTGCGTTTGTTTGTATCTTGAGGACCTCCTGTAATACCTTTCAAAGCATTAGGTTCACCTCTGACATCAGGACCATGCTGTTGCATGTTAGTTTTATTGGTTGATCAAATGATATTTTGGTCAGTGGTGAAGCCACCTGTTTTCTGTCTGGTCAGTATTCCAGGGACTGTGGTGAAACAACATCACAGCCGTGACACATCGAGGATGCATCATCACTGTGACCTCATGACTGAAACCTCATCACTCAGAACACTTTCAGAGGAGGTCAAATGAGGTCTGTCTGAAGTAACAAGTTTAGTAGTGTGAATGTGTGCCAGTCCATGCGGATGGAGGACATGCTGTCTGATGTCCTTGTAGTTAATGTGAAACATACAAGTCTGTCTTAGCGAGGTGAGCAGACCCTGGTGTCATGGCTAAAGGAACAACAGTGGCATCCTACTCACTTAATATCCACAGAAATCTGTTAATTCTTGACTCAGGAGGAACTTAATGAACTTTCCACACACATGTAAAACACTGTCGTAGTTAGAGTAATGTTACTACACATTTCTAATTATTTGAGTATTCATAAAAATTCAGAACATATCATTCGTCCAGTCACGTCTTCCTTTGCGTCATAAATGTTGTATTCCTGTGGATTATTGACGTTAGGCATGACGTCTGGTTGGATTCCGGGGGATCCCTGGAGACTGATGATGTTGTGACATACTGCTGTCCAATCTGACCATCTAGTCTTCGTGTTAGCATCAGCAATGAACGGCCACTTAAGTTTCACTTGATGACAGTTTTACCTTGATCTTGAAACTGTACGTCATGCTTATTTATTTATTTTAAATTGATAGTTATTATTTTGCAGAAGAGTTTCAGCTAAAATGAAATGAAAGGTGTACAAAACCTGTCCACTGGGGCAGCAGTGGCTCAGTGGTAGAGCAGATGTCTCAGACAGATCGCCACAGCCATCGGTGGATCAAATCCCACTCCCGCCATGATGTCACCAGGAGTGTGAGGTGACGGTGGGAGGTGTCAGCTCACCTCCCAGCCACTGCTGAGGTGCCCTTGAGCAAGGCGCCGTCCCCCCTACCTACAAGCTGTTCAATTGGGGCACATTCCAGAAGCCGCTGCCCGTCACTCTGCCTCCCAATGTGTGTAGTTTGATGTTTATGTATTAACTGCATGCTTACAGGCCCCCTTGTGAGCTGTGTTCAGGGGGCCTGTATACTGTTAAAAATACTAACCTGAGTGACCATGTAATTTCCCCTCGCAGGATAAATAAAGTATACTTCTTCTTCTTCTTAAAAACTGTGGTGAGACCAGCGATGATGTTTGGCCTAGAGACAGCGTCACTGAGGAAAAGCCAGGAGACAGAGCTGGAGGTAGCAGAGATGAAGATGCTGAGGTTCACTTTGGGAGTGACCAGGATGGATTGGATCAGGAATGAGTACATCAGAGGGACAGCACATGTTAGAGGTTTTGGAGATAAAGTCAGAGAGGCCAGACTGAGATGCTTTGGACATGTCCAGAGGAGAGATGGTGAATATATTGGTAGAAGGATGCTGAGTTTTGAACTGCCAGGCAGGAGGCCTAGAGGAAGACCAAAGAGGAGATTTATGGATGTAGTGAAAGAGGACATGAAGGTAGTTGGTGTGGGAGAAGAAGATGCAGAAGACAAGGTTAGATGAAGGCAATTGGTTCGCTGTGAAGACTCCTGAAGGGAAAAGCCGAAAGAAGAAGATTTCATTTTATTCTTTTGATAGGTCAGGCCTATTGAGTTGGGTGTTGTGAACCCTATCACTGAATACTAAATCCTGGTCCAAAACGCATTCCATGTTATAAGGACACAACTACGGAATGGCACTATTTGACACGAGACACCATGTGCTTCCCTTGCTTGTGTCATGCACAACAAAGTTGAGGTAAGGCAGCAGCCGTGGGCTACTAAGAGTTCTTCTGTACTAAGAGGCCTTAGTAGTCTTCTCTTCTCAGAGGTCACCAGAGGAGTCTATCAGCATTTGTTTTACAGGGTGAAGCACATGCTGATAGCTCTGGTTCCCAGGCTGTAGGATCGGTCTGAGCAGTAGGTCCGACCACCTGCCTGGGTCTAGACTCAACCAGCTGCGTTGGACCATACCTCAAAGGAGAGGCTTGGATTTCTTGGGAAATTTTCCTCCTTATACACTGTAAATATTTTCCCTCCTTCAGCCCCTCTCTCATGCTGCTAACCAAGTCTGTTTCCCCTGCTTAGAGCGCACACCCCTTTGCTATTTGATCTTTGATTCAAGCCTGACTGTTTAAAAGATATCAAAGAAGCATGGCCAACTATAGCTTATGTTCAGCAGCAGGATAAGTCTGGGTCCACTTTTAAGAGCTTGATTCATGTTATTTTCACATGGGTGTGTAAGAAAACTTTGGTCAGGAAGGCTGACTTTAAAGTCTCCAAAATGTGGAGTACAACAGATTGTAAATGTGTTACCTCCTGTGGTGAAATGTTTGATTTCAAAGTCATGAGTCTGTCGGTAACTGTCTGCTCATTAAGTTACTGAATGGACGTGGTGCACTAAACCGTTAGCTGTATCCCACCATGCTTCCTGTTTTGGTGTGTTGCTATGTAACGAAAACAGTTTTCTTTCTCTTTGTTCACAGAGCTGATGCATCCGTGGTAACGTCCTGTTTAAGATATCTAACCTGAACACTGTTTTGTTGATGTTTTAGACATGACAAGAGTCCCTCACACAGGCGGTTCAGTTGAAAAACTCAATTCAGACTTCACAGCTTCATAAGCAGATAAACATGTACATCACTGGGCCCACGTTAAAAAACTTCAAGTGGAATGTTTTCTGAATTTACAAGAGAACTCAAATAATTAAGAACATTTCACCAAATTCAGAATATTCTCCCACTGTACAACTCCCCAAAAACACAATTTCTTCAAATTTTTTAAGGTAGTCAGGAGACCTTTCATATTGGAATCCAAACGTACCATATATGACAAGTTATTGATTACGAAAATGTTGCTTTTTTCCATTTTTCACAAGTATTTCATTCAGTTTAAATCTGTCTGTGTGAGTTGCAGCGTTTGCATGATGAACCACGGAGTAAAAGACAAGCTGAGAATGCAGAGAAAATGTAGTGAAGCTTGACAGATATTACAGATCTCCTTTCCTTCAACAAAACAAGACAGCAACATGTGGTATTAACCCCCCCAGCAAGGATTAATCCTGGAGGACAAACACCCATTTTGTACATTTATATGGGGGAAACGTGTTTCTAAGAGGAAGCACATTCACGGACTTCAGCTGTCTTTACGACTAACCGTCTGCAGATATGTACTCTGAGTGATGTCAGAGTGTGTAGTGTGTGTTCACTCCTCTGCTGTGAGCTGTCCACATGTCATCGCAACAGGACAGACGTTAACTCCACGTAGAGACATAGTAATAATCAAAGTGAACCTCTATATGCCACACTCCTCGTGTCAGACGTGTGACCATGTTTCATGTTGTGAGTGTGTTTTCTGACTTTGTGTTCACAGGTGAGCAGCTATCACACAGCCACGTGGAGCTGTTGGTTACTATGGATGCCTGTGCTTGTATTAGAAGACCTCCACTCAGGTCCAGGGCCTGTGTTCGCAAAGAGGTGTGTCTGCGTGGTTGCTATATATTTCATGTACGACAGTTCAAGATCCTTAGACTGCATCTTTAGACTTTCACATGATAAATTTCAGTCAGATGTAGGTTAGCTTACAGAGCAGACTGTATTGTGCATCCACCAATATTGTTTACGTCTGTGTTTAAAATGTTTCTGTCAAGCATGATGATACAACACTGATTTTATGTGCTTACTGTATCTTTGAATGTGGTGTTTTCCCATGAAATGGACAGGCCGACAATTTATCCCTATTTCCGATGTGATGTTGATGAGATCCTGCTCCTTGAGAAAGTCTATTAGTCGTGTGTTGCAGAACTTTCTTTCATGCATGTTATAGTAATTGACAACTTGGTGGGTCATTACTTCTGTTGATTACCACGTATACAGCGCTCACCTTCATTGTGATTGCAGACTGTGCGTGACAACAGTCCTCAGTATGTGAAGAGGCTCTTCAGGAATAAAAAGGACCTTTGCAGCATCACCTTTGAGGTGTCAGCCATAGACACAAGACTGACAGAGGTTTGTCACCCAGTCTTCAGTTCAAATATACGTCCATATGTATCCAACAAACCCTTGGAACCTGAGCATCATCTGTGCTTTTTCAGATTAATTTTGTGTGTCTGCCTGGCTCAGGTGAGGGGGAAGATGCCACCCAACAGGCAAGTTTACATGACTGCAAATCTCAGTAGTATCACATTTAAATGATGTCCTCAAGTCCGTTTCATGAAGCAGTTTCAATAAAATGAGTCAAATTCTTGACTCTGAGTTGACCTACTCTGAGTTTAGAAACTCAAGAGTTTTCTGTTTCTCAGGTAGTTTAATCAGCTTGGAGTGATTTCACTGGGAGTTAATCACGTGCAACACAACTCTGAAACGTTTCTGTCTGAATTTCCCCTCATTTCAGAGTGAACAAATCGAGTTTTCACTAAACATGCTCGGGGAAACAGACTGCTCATAGACTTGTCATGACCATAAACAGTCTGGAGCTGTTTTCCTAGTGAAGCTTTTTGTTTTCCATTCCAGGCACTGTCATCTCTCCCAGGACGCCTGGGTGAACTTCTGAGGTCCCTCCACATCCACAGTCTCAAGAATGATGAGGTTCTGCTGCTTAAGGGCTCCCGCCGGCTAGCAGAACACAAAGACTCTGGCCCTCAGGTGGGTGACAGGCTTTCACATGAACCAAATGTTCTCAGTCAACCTTCTGAGGAAAAACTGTGAACACAAGGTTGGGAAGCAGAAGGGAAGACAGAAGGAAACGAATGAGATGAGTTACAATTTTGGATATTTTTGTTTTGGCCATATGTAGAATTAGTGTAGTAAAATTACTCTGCTTTAACACATTTTTAAAAATTCTCCTTCTTCATTTGTAAGAATGAGCGTAGATTATTTGATAGACTAGAAAACTCCACCCAATTTGTGGTTATGTAAATAATCATATTTCATTTTGGAATGTACGTTTTTACCAGTGTAAAAAAACAAAAGGCCTGAATCCAGGATGAGATGTCTGTCACTGAAAGATTTTTTTTTAAACTTTTTATTTATCTTATTTTTTTTGGCCATGTTATTATAATAGACGTCACACCTTCATCACATCAATAATAACATCCGGAGAAAAAAATAAGCCATTTGGCTTATGAAATTCCTGTATCTTCTTTTGCTTTTCCTCATGACTTGCTGATGAAACTGTTCATTACTTTATCATCGTTTTCATACTTTTCATAATAAGAGTGGGGCAGATTTCAAAATGTTGTTTTGGTGGGGTTGTTTTTTCAATCCATGATTGTGACCATGTCTTTTCTGGGACTGAATGATACTCTATGTTGGAGTTCAAACAGGTTACATCTCAGTCTGTGAACTTCTCATTTGTTTCAGACAATGACCTATTTGTCTACACTTGGAATGAACTCGCAGTAATTTTATACCCCATTAACGGAGTACAGACATAACAATATACTTGTGAAATTCTTCCTGCAGTCTTGCTAGAAAAGAATCTCAGTGTATTATAAAATAAGAGTTTTTTTTAACATAATTGTCTTGTTTTTTGGGGACATGATCACCTTAACACTTAGTTGACTTAGTTGACCTGTGCGCTACTTCTTCTACTTTTCTTCAAATGTGCATAATCACTGGACAACCAGGCTCAATGTTCAATCTTCCTTTATTTTCTCCTTTCCTTCTTTCCCTGCTACCAGTTTTTGTTAAAGGCTGTGTGTGTGCTGCGGCATCATCTCAGCACTAGTATCTACCCTCAGACCAGTGTTGGAACTTTGGTGAGCTTGCTGGGTTGCTACATGGCAGGCCTTCGATATGCTGTGGAGCTTCAGGCATTTCAGAGAGGCACAGCTGAGCCCAGCCAACCAGAGGAAGATGATACCAACCAATCTGTCTCTTCAATTGAGGATGACTTTGTCACAGCCTTGGAGCATCTGGAAGATGACGACACAGGAGACAGTCCTTGTAAGTCTAATGTCTAATTCTTAATGGCATCTAGTGAGAATAGAGATACAGTATTTTCCACACTATAAGGCGCACCTAAAAGCCTCTAATTTTCTCATAATCCCTTAGTGCGCCTTATAATGAGGTGCGCCTTGTATATGGATTAATATTAGTATTGGTTAAAAACAAGATCGCTGAAAAAAAGCCGGCAGTCTGGCCAGCAGTCATGCTGCACTACTGTGGTGCTGGAAATGACCCACTTTAAACTTAATTGGTCCTAAAAATGCCATTGTGCTGTAATCTGGAATCTAGTGACGGTCCATTCTATCAGTCTGTGGAAACACACGGAGAAACTGGCATAAAGGTGAATGAAAGACCCTCAAAGCTGAACTTCCAGCCTTTTCTGAAATTTCCAGAGCTGAGTCACTGCTAGACAAAGGTGTCTGGTGTGCTGCAATTGATTTGCAAATGTAATTCATACCTGGAACAGCATGTTACGGGGGGGCAGGGGGGCACATTTAGCCTTGTGTATTCTGTCTGCAGCGACGTTCGGTGAGATTCACGGCGGTGAGACACCGACGTTAAAGTCAGTTCTAGGAGTAAAACAACGTGGCATTTGCCAGTAAATTATCAGCCTGACATTAAAAACTAGTTAAAAAATTGTTTAGGACACACAGCAGCAAATAGCTGCACCTCACCTCCGACTCGACTACCGATCGATCGAAACAATATTTAATAATTAATAAACGAAGACGAACGTTGGCACTTAAATATCTGCTTCGAACTTCAGATCAGGAAATAATCAGGCCTGTTAGAACTGAGCGGTCCACTCAGAATGAATTTAACCAGTTTTAATGTCAGGTTTTTTAATATGCGGGATGACGTCATTCTAAGGCCCCGTCCACACGATGACGGATTTTTTTGAAAACGCACACGTAAACGCATCAGTGCGTTTATAGCATGCTATTAGCATGCCAAACCATGTGGTGGCAGTATTGAGTCAAATTTTATCCAATAGGAATCCTCCGTGTTTTGTTGTCACAAAACGCCTGCAAGAATGCTGCCATCAACAAGGTTCGTACATCCATCATGTTTGTACACACGGGCCCATAAATATGACGTCACAGCGGTTTTTGTTGCAGGCCAGACGTCAGCGTTTTTAAAAAGTTGCGGATACACCGTCCACACGACAATGCAGACCCAGCGTTTTTAAAAAAGTCCACCAGGCCAGTATTTCAAAAAGTTGGTTTTCGTTCCGGATATCTGCGTTGTCTTGTGGATGGAAGGCGTAAACGCAACAAAAAAGTTGCGTTTTCAAAAAGTTCCGGCATCGTGTGGAAGGGGCCTAAAATGTCAAAGTGATCAAGTGATCAGGTTTCCTCGATGAGGCTGAGAATGGCTTCATTGACATTACAATAGCCGTTCACAGCTGATTTAAAGGTACTCTCAGTCATGAATGCTCTGGCTAGTGGACGGATAGCGCAATTACAGCCACTCGTTTTTTAAATCTATTTTAATATTTTTTATTATATGCACCTTATAATCCAGTGCGCCTTATAGTGCAGTAAATACTTCAACAAAATTTTCTTTCGTGTATGAAAGTTTTTCTCTCCTCTCCATATCTTGCCTTACAGCTGTATCTTCCTATGACCATTTTAAAAAGCATGATGTGGCATCACAGACAGTCTCAGCTCATAAAAGACGAAAGGAGTTGTCATGCTCCCGTGTTATCATAAGCTCATCTTCGAAGAAGTATTCAGCCAAACATAGGGCAGGTTCCGATGTATCTGTCACAGTACAAGGGTCGTCAGGCATCGAGCCACAGTGGACTTACTGCAGTCCTGGAGCTCGTCTTACTTGGCCTTTGGCTCATGTAAGCGAATCAGAAGAGTCGGACTGCTCTAGCCCTAGCCCCATCATATTTTTGGATGAGGTAGGCTACCAGAAGAGCCTGCTGGCCAAATTGGACATCCCCCAGGTTCCAGGAGGACCCAGAGAGAGAGTTGAAGACTCCGACTCTGAAGTCAGTGAATTTTTTGATAGTTTTGACCAGTTTGATGACGTTGAGGATCTATGTGCAGAAAGCTACACTGTTAGCATGCCTATGGATGCCAACTGCGCACCAACTACGCAGAAAAGGGCTGCTGAGTGTAGTACCACTGGCTTGGTGTCTAAATATGTTTCTCGTAGCTGCTCAACTAAGGGAATGAATCCTCACTGCTTTGACCAGCCGACTCTGCCAGCCAACGTCAAAAAGCCCACTCCCCTTAAACCATCCTCTCCTTACTCAATTCTATCCGAGGTGCCTGACTCCCCTCGACTAGTGCAGACTCCCTCTGAGGAGAACGGCGGCCCGCTCTTTAGTCCTGTCAACTCCTCAGCCTTCAGCCCTCTGGTGGACTCCAGTGGAGCAAAGGAATACTTCTGGAAGACAGATGAGGACGGACATGATAGCTCAGAGCTACGTAAACCCCAAGATCTCTGCTCTCTTTATAAGACCTACTTAGACTTTGCCAGCAGCCTGTCCAAGGAAATTCTGGGGTCTGTGTGTGGCCACAAGTCTGCCATTGATATAAGTGACAACAAGAATCTCAGCTGTGTCTGCCACAAGGAATTCAAGAACCCTTCAGGCTACCTGATGAAACTCTCTGAAATACAGGAGACCGTAACAGTCAGCAAGCTGCAGAAGAAATCGCAGTCACTAAAGAATGGGATTCAGAGGTTTGCCACGGACCTGGTTGAAATGAGCTTGGGCAGTGCCTTGAGAGATATCCAAAAAGGTGTGTCCTCCTGTACTACCACCTTGTGTCATCTAGCTGCCAGACTCACATCATCTGTGTTTCAGATGGCCTTCCATGAAATTGGCATGCGCCATGCCTATGTTTTGAAAGAACGAGCAATAAATGGATTAGCTGGCTTCCTCGTTGGAGAAGCTGTTTCTGGGGCTCTTAAAGAGTTCTTGACTGTGAAAAAGCAGATTTTCCACAATACAGTTACACGTTTTGCTGCTGATTTAGCTGAGGAACTGGTGTTTGAAGGTATCATGGAGGTGTGCCAGTTCTCCCACCCTTCAACCCCCTTGACCCCAAGTGATTGGTCGTTTGGCTACAGGCAAGAAGAAGAGGAGGAGGAGGAGATGGTTTCGTCCTATGCTTTGGACTTATCAGAGTCTGTTATCCAGGAGGCCTTCATAGAGCTCTCTCAGGCTGATGTTACTTTCACTAGCCAAGCAGCCATTAGTGTGTCTCTGGATAACGTCTGTTATGTAAATGCTGATAACTGTAGCACTCATACCAGCAGTACTTTTGCTAACCAGCAGGTTGTAAGCATCAGTTCAACTGAGACAGTCCCAGGAACTTCGGGAGAGGATGCTGCTTGCACAGTAAAGAAAGCTTTGTTCAGTGTTTCAGGCGTGGCCAGCAGTATTTCTGTGCCCCAAGCAGGACAAGCCCTTTCTCACCTCCAGGGTTTTGAGAAGTCTAATTTGACAAATACCCAACAGGACAGCCCGAAAAGAGAAAATGTATCCTCTGACACCACCCCATGTACAGAAACACACACTTTCAGTCATGGAACTCAGACTCCCATAGGAGACCTCTCTCACGGAAAGTCCCAATTTCGAGACTTCTCTGGCAGCATGGTGGATATGATAGTAACCGAAGCTTGTGAGCTAATAGCTGGTTCTAAGATGAGGCAGAGTTTTGGTGACTCAGCTGATTTTTTCTCAAAGACAACGGGAAGCAGAAGTGACTCCTCTTCTAAGCAGGACACAGTTAATTATGAGCCTATTGATTTCTCTTTAGTACAGGGATCTGACAGGCCGAGTTTACCGTCCGATAGTAGAGACTCTGAGTCTATTGAGCAAGCAGCAGACCATAACATTCCTCAGCTTTCCTATCATACAGGCTCTCAGCAGCAGGAGGCAAAGAGTCCGAATACATTTGAAATCCCTTCTCTGATGAAAGATACTCTTGATGTGCTTGACACTGAGGTGATTGGGCAGAGGAGGTCACGTACTGAGAATGACTCAAACTTAAGCTCTTGTGGGATTCCTGTCACTCCTCCTCCTACCCCTCAGCAACCCAGTGAGATCTCCAAGGAAAAACAGATTAAGCTGTTCTCAAAGAAGCTAAAAAACAAACTGACCAAAGAATTTTCACCTGCAACTCCCCCGCCCACCCCACATCAACCAGAGTCTGACTACGGTCCAAAAGACATTACGCCTGAGGCAGTCAAGGCAGAATTTATCAAATTGATGAGGTCTCTCTCTGATGAGGCAGATGGAAATGACGATGATGAGGAAGAACTAGCAGAACAATGTGCTATTATTGGCACAACCAGATATTTAGAGATGGGGGGTGTTCATGAAATGAACCATATGTCTTCTTGTCAAATATCCAACAAGGAAGCTCTCCAATATGCTGAACGGTTGGCTTGTCACATTGTCTCCATGGTAACAGAGATGGACACCTTGGGAATGGAGGAGCATAAGATGGTTATAAGTAAGAGTATTGGGAGAGGGAGAGATGGTGTGGTTCACTTCTCAGAGCAGACCTTAAACACCTTGTGGGTATATGCCGGAGAGGTGGCAGGAGAGGTAATTAATGACGTGAAAAACATGGTGAGCTTCTCACAACAGTGTCCATGTCACATAGCTCACAGAAGATTAAGCTCTGACAAATCAAGCTCAGAATGTTTGCATCACCATTTTCATGACCTTTCTCAACTCAGTTCAGATCATAACAGCGACTTAAGGGTAGAGAGGTTGGCTGAGCAGTGGTCTAAGGACTTGATAGCATCTGTCTTGGAGTCTCCCACTTCCACTTCAAGCACCGTATTCAGCTCTAGCTCAGGCTTGTCCTCAGAGTATCCCAGTTGTGAGAGTGTAACTGATGAATATGCAGGCTACCTCATTAGAGTGTTAAAAAAGGAAGGAGGTGGTAGGGATTTGGTTCTAGACCAGTATGCAAGTCGTTTGGCCTACCGCTCCATAAAACTAGGTCTTGCTCATGCCAGTCACAAAATCAAGCAGAGGTCCTCTGGCACTTGCCTTTTCTCATCCAAGTCACTGACAGATGAGTGGAAAACCCCTGGAAGAGAGTTCTTATCACCCCACACCAGAGAAGAATCAGGACCCTTAGGTGAGAACGCTCGTCGTTGGGCCCCCGAAGAGCAGAATCAGAGGGAATACATGGATCTCTTATGCTTTGCAGAGTCTTTAGCGTACAACATCACCTGTGATGTCACACGCAAGCTATCTCTCCCCTCTGTGCGATTGCCCAAGTCTCTCACAGATTCCTGTCTTTATAAGACATCTAAGCTTGAGGATATGGCAGAGAATCTCATCAGGAACTCACGCTCTTGCCCCCTTTTTTCCAAAGAGTCTAAGAACAAGCATTACCATAGTACAGGAAGCCTGTATGATGGAAGCTACAGGACAAGGGCGATGCAGGTCATTGAGCATTATGCCAGAGAAATAGTTGATGACACTCTAAAGATGAGTCTGACTTCAATGGGACATTCAATGAAGGATTACCAGAGGTCCCAAAGCCATGATAGACACTCCCACACACAGAGGCTGACTGAGATGCCATTACTAGGCCAAGCCCTGGGAAGGAGGACATGCCATTTTTGTCAGGAGTGCCCACACTGCATTAAACTTACCAGGAACCACCAGTCAATATTAGGAAGGAGGAAATTTCAGTCAAAGGCTGAGCAGCTCTCTAGCATGCAGATTCCCAAGATCCACATTGACCAGGATCACAAGTCAGCGTTTGCAGAGGAGATTGTGTCTGTGGCAATGGAAACAGCTAAGCGTGAGCTCAGTAACACAAGTCTCAATGCTGACAGCGGCATTGGCCATGATGGGATCAGCTACGCGGACAGCCTAACAGCTGAGATCATGATGTCAGCCCTGTCCAATGTCTGTCAGACCGCCAACATCAGGTAAATACACCGAAACTTCCTTTGTGGTCGTCTGTGGTCCAACTGTCATGTCCTTTTTTTCACATTATGGCAAAGGCCATAAACAGACGTTATAGAATTTAGGCAGCTGTGTTTAATTACCTTCAAAATCCTCTACTACTTTGCTACTATTTTAGACACAAGTCTGCCATTTTAGGAAGCTTCCTTGTGAATTTGTAGTGCAATGTAATTATTTTATTTTTTCATCTCTAAAGCCTTCTTCTTTCGGTCTCCTTCCATGTCCCTGTGTTAAGCTCCCCTCGCAGGGAAGCCAAGGAGTCCACAATGCCCCAGCAGTTGAGTGTAGGAGATGACAGCCTGGGTAGCTGGTCCAACCTGAGCTTTGAGGACGAGCACCCAGACGATACCAGCAGCTTTCTTCACCTCAGCGACAGGTATGCAACCACTGCCTTTCTCATGGTAACTGTACTTAGCATCCAAATATCTATTTACAGAGAACTACCTTATTTGTTTGCATGTCTACAACATTTATGAAAAAGTGTAATTGGACTGCAAGACACCATTTCTGACTATTAGTAGTGAGGAAGTCCTGTCACGGTGAAGTCAGATCTGTAATTGTACAATAGTATTTGCCATTCGGAATTCATGTGTGTGTGTAATCAGATTTATGAATGTGTAAAATATTATGAAAATGTCTGTAATCAAATTTCCAAGTATATTGAGATTTATAAATGTGTAGATGGATAATTTTCAGTTTTCTCACACATTTGTAGATCTCTAGGATGTAACAATGAGCCACAGTGCAGTGGAATCTTAAAAACAGACTATTCACTTAAACATCTGACTTGAGGGCTTAATGTCCTGCTCCTGAAGCAAATATGATACATCAGTGGCCTCCAAACGTTTTTTGTGCCACAGACTGGTTTAACGTCAGACAAAATTTTCATGGACCGGCCTTTAAGGTGAGACAGATAATTACAAACAAATAAAACGACACGACCATCAGAAAAACTGTTTTTTAGCAGCTTTCTTTGATCTTTGGAGTTGTAGGTTGTTGTTCTGTCTCCTACCGGCTCTTTTATCCTGCGTAAAGAAACTTTCCAAAGACTTTTTTTTTTTTTTTTTTGGTTTTGCTAACTTAGGATTGTCAGTTTAGCGGTAATGTATTCTGTGTTAGTGGTCGGCCCCTTTAAGAAGGTAGTCATGTGACTGAGGCAAGCATCTTGACAAGCATCACGGGTGACTCAATCGTAATTTAAACTTTTTTGTATTCTTATTTGATGCATAACGGCTTTCAAAACTTTTCAAATAATTTTTTTTTTCTAAAAAATTAAGAAATTAGACAAATGAATTCTTTGATTTTATCTCGGCAGTACTTTTATTTTTGCATTGCTTATATTGATGACAATCAGTGACAACTGACGATGGATATGCTTGTGTCTCCCCTAAACCATAGGCAATAACCTGCTGCTACGTGTCTCATGGTTTTTCTGGCTCTTTAAAGCTGAACAGATGAATTTGATATATTTTCAAAATTATACAGCAAAAAATTGGGATGCAAAAACAAAAATTGGGATGCAGTTAGCTGGGTCCCTCACACAATCCTCTTTTCTAAACCCCTGAGCCTTAGAGGATGTCTTTCACACTCAGTCATGAGACTGTCACTGGCTATCTGTAATCCTCTCTTTGTGTGAAACAGACATGCTTTACTAGAGGATTCCAAATCTTTCATAATTATCCACTTCCCTCTCAGTTCAATATGAAATATGTCACCTAAATTAAGTGAAAAATAAGCATAAATGAACACAAATAACTTTGTTTTGTCCTCTGAACCGGGTCAGTGATGACACTCTTTAGTTGTGAGTCCAGAGCTCGTTTTGCATGTAGCCTGGGAAATACATCATACATGTAGTTCCCAGGCGTTGTCTGAACCGTTGTGCATCAGAGGTGTGACGGGAATCATTTTAATAAAGGAACACGACAGTCCAAAAGATTTGTCCTTATACGAATAGTTTTATTTACACGATAAACAGTTACTGTAATCCTTGTCTTTTCGATTCCTGTAAGGTATCATTTCCAGTGGACGGCCATGACAGTATTGCTGTATTTTTGTAAATTCACATATAAATTCTCATATATACTGTAAGTCATTCTGATCAAAATGCGTCGGTGTTGGACTGGCAGACAAACACTGAGACGCTTCCAACTGTAAGCTGGGCTCATCAGTGTGAACAGGAGTGTTCTTGTCCAGTAAACTTGTAAAGCAATTAAGAAGTTGTGATGTCCTCAGTGCCATAAAGAAGTCAAACACACTGATGTTTAAATGTAACGATCTGTACTATGGTATTATAATAACAAGGATTTATTTTGAGCTGTTTAAAGTAGCTTTGAAACTGTGTGTTTTCCTCTTTCTTACTGGTATGGTGACTATATGTGTAGTACACAAATATTTGTGGTTTTGATTTGAACAACATGCAGGGAGGGCAGAAAAGGACAAAAAGAAAAAGATTATGCTGAAAGTAGAAAAGAGGGAGTTCTGCTGAGAATGTTTGTGAAATACACCACAAGCATAAAAACCTTGTTGTGTTGTCAACATTCTTTTTCATCATTTGTGTGGCTGTGAGCAAAAAGAGGGAAACATTTGGGCCGTAGGAGTGATTCTGTGATAGGCTCTCAGTGGTGTGTTCTGGCAGTGATTGTGTGGACATTCGTAGGATGTAATATTGGGAGGAAATGCACGTCCATTCAACAAAAATATTCACAAATTAGACATTTCTAATTTTAAACTTTGAAGAATAATTAAGAAAAAGAGACAGATATTACTGTGGATAGTACGGATCAAGACGAAGAAGAAGTAAAGAAAAAAACAGCAAAAATCTGAACATTTGGATGCTATTTTTTTCCATGAATGAGGCACCAAAGACAAAATAATGAAGGTGCAGCTTACAAAAAATTTGTGTGTGGAGAAGGTTCTGTCAGCTTGGTGCGGTGTCAACAGGAACATATATGAATTAAAGGCAAAGAAAACTAGCAAAAGTGGAAAAAAACAAAACTGTATTGCATCTTTCTTTATTTCTAAAACTTTTTTTAAAAGAATAACTACCAGGCTTTAACATTTTGATAAAAATAATATATAATTTTACTCTTCATTTTTCTTTTTACTTTAATAGTTATGACGTTGTTATTAATAAAATCATTCAAATTAACAGTTTGTATAGTTTTTATGTTGTACTATTGGAAAATGTAGTGTACTATTGACAAAAATGTCATGTTGGGATGCACACATTTTTTTGAAGCGCATCCCAGAGATGCACTACTTTCTTGAGGTAAAATGAACTCTTCTATATCCAACGCATTGAACTCCTTAGAGAGCCCAACAACCATGTGACCCCACAGATGAAACTGAAAGGGAAAAGATCACATTTCAGTCCTTAGTGAGACACTTACTGTGATAGCTGTCAAAATGAATAAGCTGTGACCGTGTGTCATTAACCCTGACTAACTGACTATCTAACTAACTCCCTAACTAACTCAGATGTTGTTGGATATTTGGTTTGAAAATCAGCAGAATTTGGAGAACATTCCTCTGGTTTGAATCTCACTGGCATTATAGATTATCAGATAATTATAAATGATGATTCTAACTATCTAAAAGGTTCATCAACATAAACTTTGTGCTGGATATTCTAGCTAACAGTTGAAACTGAGGTGGGATGGTCGTGCGGTGGTTAACACTGGTCAGTCTGATCTAAACCTGTGGACAAGCAGTTCTGAAACATAGATCAATAAGAACAAACTGCAAACTCTGATTCTATGTTTGTTGTGTTGCACTAGCTGTCTTGTGTGTGTGTGTGTGTGTGTGTGTGTGTGTGTGTGTGTGTGTGTGTGTGTGTGTGTGTGTGTGTGTGTGTGTGTGTGTGTGTGTGTGTGTGTGTGTGTGTTCAGTTGTGCATCACCTGCTTTCTGTCTCCAGCAGCAATGGGAACAGCAGTAGCTGGAGCAGTCTGGGCCTGGAGGGGGAGGCGTGTGAGGAGCACGTGTCGCTCTCACTCTCCGACAGGTGGGTTCACGTCTCCATCCATCAGACCTGAGGGTTCCTCTAAAATGGGACAAAGTTATTGTTGAGTCTGCATTCACTGTAAAGTCAGGGTCTAAGACAGGGGTATTCAATTAAAAGTCACTGAGGTCCGACTATAAAAATGTCCTCGTAGTAAAAGGTCCAAACCCAAGCTCTCTGAAAAGCTGCTTCAAGATGTTAATATTTCTGATTTTCTGGTTGCTGTTGAAGCTGACGTTGGGAGTTTTTCCACACGTCTCATCTTTCTGTTTTCCCCCAAACAAAATGTCATCAACAGCTTTTAAGCACTTCTTCACAACTGTCCCATCACTAAAGGATGGTTTATGTTGCCCCAAACTCCACCATGTCTTTAGTGAACCTCTGTTTGCATTTTTCTCGTTCATTTTGCCCTCAGCTCGGACTTCAGGAGATAATTCTGTGCAAAAGCTCTGTGCTTTGTTTCCTAGTGGCGCTTCATGTCACCACTTTTAATTCATGCTACGTATTCAGACCATATGAGGTCAAATGGTTTTGAACTGCCTGACGGAGGAATAAACATAAATTCCGTCCACTCATTGTTAACCAGCGGTTTTCCTCGTTAACCTCCCTTCGTTTGGAGCTGCGCTGTCTCCCTTCTTCTGTGCTCCTGTAGCGGTAAACTCACAGCGGCAGCGAGCTGTCTCACTTCCTGGTACGCTGACAGAGCAGGGTTGACAAACGATCTGATTGGCTGAACTGAGGAGCTATTACCGTATTAACTGGAGGAGCAGCGCCCGCCGTCTGTAGCCGCGACCGTCAATGAAAATGCTCCAAGAAAATCTCCTCTGGTGAATTTATCATGGAGCGGACACGGGTCCGGACAGAACCATCACGCGGTCCGGATCCGGACTGCGGTCTTCCATTTGGTGACCCCTGGTCTAAAAGATCCATCAGCACACGATTGGAGCCAGATTGTCACGTGAAAATAATTCCAGACGTTTGTCAGTGAACCTTTGACCCGAACTTTGTCTCATATAAACCAGTTTGCTAGACCACCATTGTGCTCCAAGGAAAAAAAAACAGGCTAGACATGGAATTTTCTTCTTTATGCTAATTTTTTTTTTGCAGTAATTTGCTTTTTCTGTATTATTTGCAGTATTTTGGTTTCCTAATAGGTTATTTGTAGTGTTTATGTATTTTCTATCTTGTTATTTAGCTTTTCAAGACTGCCTGTGTGTGCACCTGCTAGTTCTCTAGGTGTTGCCATCATGGACCTTAATTAATAAGGAAAAAATCTGACAGATGAACTGAGTCATTAATATGTTTAATCCACATTGCCAGAAAGTTTTCTTATGCCACTGATTGAGTCTTCTTCCACCGTGCGTCAGCGTAGCAATGTAGTGCTCTGCTTGTGATTGGCTGGGGAGTGTGCACAGCGAGAAAACTTTGAAGTACCAAGAAACCTGCAGTCAGTGCAGAGCAGGAGAAAGGTCTGGGCTGACCTGACGGGAGAAAGGAGAACCAAAGAAAAAGAAATGAACGTCTTCTGCTTTTAAAGACAAAAATAAATTGTGAAATTAGGATGTTTTTGGAAAAGTTAAATTACTGTGAAGCAGTAGGAACGTGTAGAAATTTCTCACACGAGAGAGTAGGACAGCATAAAAATACCATAAACTCTGGACTGGAAGCAGCCACTTTTTTCCTCGTTTTGATTTGATTTGCCAGATATTAACCTGAATCTGGTGAAAACGTGACATTTCTAACTGGTTATTTCATCCAGTGAAGCTTTGTCCTGTCACTGTTCACACCAACATAGAGTAACCCACGGTGGAGCAGCTGTCGGGTTCAGGAACTGCCAGTAGGGGGCAGCGTTATCACATAGTCAGGTTTTGTTCTACCGAAACATCAGAAATTCCTAATCCTGACACATTCGACCACAGACCAACCGCTTGGAGAAGAGTTGGTGCCGGGGTTTACTTTTACGTGTTTAATTACAGAAAGTAGTGAAGAAAATAGTCATAAATTCTATATTTGGATGGAACAAGTTTTTTTAAACAGGAAGCCCCCTGACCCCAATTTAAAACCAACACTAGATTTGTTACCTCTGAACGTAGCAATTAGAAATGTCAAGATGTGTTAGAACAAAATAATGTCTGTCATAAATGTCTTACTAGTCCACACCAAAATATTTTGAAGTGTTCTCTAAACGAAACGGGGAATAATTTAGTGCTGTCAAGTCCTGTCTGAGGCGCTCGGTCTTTTTAATGTCGTTGTTTCACAACCCTGCTCTCACATTCAGGCGATGGGATGTCTGCCGCTTTGGGCTGTGTGGTTCAGTCTGTTTACCTGCTGGCATGGTCGCAGCGTGAAAAAATTACACAGTTGATGATTAAGATGATAAGTATCTTTCTGATGTTGCTTTTTGTCTTTTGATCAAGATGACTTTGAGCTCTGACATCCTGCTGTTAGCTTCATGTTTCTCCCTTTGGTTCTCTGAACCTGTGTGACCTTCTTTGTCTTCCAACAGTGACAACACTGAGGACAAGGAGACGGAGGTCAAAGAAGAATCCAGCGGTAAGATTACGATAAATCGTACGTGATCTGTTCCAAACTGTTGCACCATTGTTGTGCTGTTTCACTGACACATAGGTTGAATTGCGGGAGCAGATACCAACACTGTTGTGGGTCTTCATGCCTCTTCTGCTTGTGGAATGCTGTAATGCTGCCTGACATGACCCACATGCTCACTCTAAATAACCTCGAGCAGCACTGATGCATAAACCCTGTGAAGACAGAACTTCCAGAACAATAGAGTTCCAGTCAAACGCTGCCGGACCCTTTAGAGACGGTACTGAGGTATTATGGGGTGAAATGTAACTCTTGATTCAGGGTCTTCCTCTTTCCACTCCCTAGACTCTGAACGTCTGGTCCTGATTCCGTCTGGTGTTGTGTGTTGCAGTCGGGGATTTTTCCACCCCCATATTCAGCCACACTAATACTCATTCATCCACTCCCTCCATAGTCTCTCCTCTGGATTATGTGTGTGTGTCATAGTGGAGAGTGGGGCTCCTCGTGGTGTAACTCTGCTCTGGAAGCGTGGGAACCCAACGCTGAGAGGGGCTGGCCTGGGGTCCGTGTCTGAGATGGATCGAGGTGATGGTTAATCTGGAACGAACCGTTTTCCTGTTTCAGGGACGCTGTGTGTGGACCGGACCCCCAGGGCGCCGCTGGTCATCGTGAACTCAGACTTTAGGGAGCTGGGACGCGACCCTCAACACGTGGCTGCGGACCCTCAGCTGAAGAGCCTGCTGCAGTGGGTCGCTGCCTCCATGTCTGACATCCCCCACATCCAGCTGACGCCTGATGGGGAACTCCAGCAGGTGATCGCCGCGTGTCGTAGAGTAACACTGAAAATCACCATCGCTGAAAAACTTTGTTTTTGGTAATAAAGTCCTCATTTGGGAAAGTTTTTAACCCAATAACTTTTTGGGTCAATCTTGATCTATGATTTAGTTCAGCAGGTTAGGCTCTGCTGTTGATCCCCCCCCCCCCCCCCCCCCCCCCCAAAGCGCCTCTGGATTAACCCAATACCCCTTCTGTCTAAACACTGAACAGAAAGACATTCTAAAGTGGATGATATACTCCTATTTAAGTCAGATCTATATTTTATAACCATATAGTATTTAAATCTAAGATCCATTTATCTATTAACTCATTGGCTGCCAGTTCTTTGTAGCCACTGATCTCCTTCAGTCGACTTTCTCTGGATCTCCAGACATTTATTGGTGTTTTCTTTCTGTTCTCTACCGATCCCATGATGCTTCACTCTGAGCGACACCGTGTTTGCTCGCGGGACCTATCCCATGATGCTTCACTCTGAGCGACACCGTGTTTGCTCGCGGGTGACCTCTGACATTCACAAACTGTTGCACCGTAAGCCGCTGCAACTTTTCCGTCTTCCTCTGATCCTCCATCCACTGGATCAGTCGTCATGGTGACAAATTCATGATTAGAAGCCTGATTTTTAATCGCAAGCTCCGCCCGACCGCCCCCCCCCCCCCTTCTTAATGGGAAAACATGATTGATGTGTAGAGACGTGACAATAAACCTGGTTGTTATGGAGATGACTGACTTGAAGGGTTCTTGTGTGGCCTTCCAGCTGCCAGCGGTGGTCCAGAGGCTTCAGGACAGGAGGTGCCGGGTGGGGGAGCTGCTGCACATGCTGCTGCGCTACTGTGAAGACAGGCAGACGCACGGAAAGCCCCCAGGAGAAGAGCCCGTCCAGGCGGGAAGGAAGCTCCACCACACCCCCCTCTTTCAATGGCTCCTGGAGCACACCTAGGACTCGTCACTGCCCTCTTCCTGCTCTCCTCTTGTCGGCTGCTGACGAGGCCACGCCCCTCGGAGGACGCCTCACCAATCATCCGACTCACTCTGATGAATGTGGACCGCCTGTTTCTTTGCATTGCATGCCGTGACCCAGAGTTCTTGTGCCGTAACGTGTCGGTTCTGCCCTGTTTCGTTCCTCATTCCTCAGCCTTTGCATCAGTCACCCGTCGTTTCGGCGATCGTTGTCCACTTGTCAATCGGGGTGGGGGGGTGGGGGGGGGGGGCTCACGCCTCGCTGCCATCAAGCTGTCGCTGCAGAGAGAAAAAAGAAAACGGAGGGAACGAGTGAAGGAAACCCCGTCGCTGCTGGGTGATGATGTCATCACCCTCACAGCCCAACCCTGCAGTGGTGTTCTCACATGTTAAGAGACCAGCTATACGCACACACACACACACACACACACACACACACACACACACACACTACACCTTTGTGTACTGACAGCTATGCCCAGAAGTATTCCATTCATTGAGTGGCTGTTCTTCGGTGTCACTGGAGCACTGAATGAATGAATGAATGAGTGATGATTTGATTTGATGACCCCTCACATGAAATCTATGCTGCCATGCATCAAGGTCACTGTCCCACCCTTTATCTTTAGTCTGTTAATGATTGTTGACTCTACAATCATAAATAGCACTTAAAGAAGTTGCCCCTTGTATACCAGCATTGGTATTTTTGTTCTATTATTACTTTAAGAAGTTTTTCCTGGCCTCGGTTTCCCTTGTTGTCCGACATGGTACAAAAGAAGTGTCGATGTTTTTACCAGGATGATCGGTATTAAACACTATTTAAGAAAGATATTTTTGAAGCTCTAATGGAACATGAGATGCTGCTCAGCTTCAGAGCTGTCTGAAGAAGCCTCGACGCTTGGCTCGGTGTGGCCAAACGCGGTGTGGAAAAGCGACTGATCCCCGCGAGTCTGTACTGCAGGAAACAATTGTCAGTGTCTGTGGCCCGCATCCACCTCGGGGAAGATCCAGTGACGCAAGATAGTGAATGTTCACTAATGAAGTCTGCACCTCTGAAACCACAATCTGCATTGCTCAACCGTGGACTCCCACATGACGTCACCGAGGCTCCGCAGCCACCTGATGGAGTGAAGAACTTGCTGACGGCCCCAAGCCGTCACATACACACCCATGTTACTCACCAGCCCCCATGTGTGCATCCACACACACACACACACACACACACACACACACACACACACACACACACACACGCACTGCACGACCAGCTACTTGCTGAGAAGCACTTTTATTATTAGTTAGGACCATTCCAACTCATTTCTGAGACAGCATGAACGCCTCACTGCAGCATCTAAATGTTTAGAAAGTCCAGCTTCACAAGGGAAGATCATCAAGATACATGATGATTTGTTTGACTGTTTATTTTGTTCAATTTTTTTTTCTTTGTTTTTTCATTGAGAGACTTTAGGTGGATTCAGTTCTGTAACGTCAAATTTGTATCAGGACTTCCCTTTGTGTGTTGAAACCCTTGTAATATAAACAGTAATGCATCTAATCTAAATAAGTGTTGTTGGTGTCGTTCACCTGCATGACTTAATAGCTGTTTACTTTTGAGGGTCAACATGTTCTTCATGTTTCTGCCTCCACTAACTGATTCGTCTGCTGGCTCACAGTTTGCTTCAGGCTGCTGCAGTTGCTTCATCGCTCTATTGTTACAAGTATTTGACTGATTTGTTTACATGCAAAGATAAATAAAATAAATTCTTTAAAAAGGATAGTAAAATATACGCTTGAACCTATTATAGCTTCTATGTAAATGAATAGTGAGGAAAAAAAAGTATTAACCTGTGAGAGTTGCATATATTTTGTTTTGTTTTTTAATTAAAGGAATGTATTAAGAGTAGTGGGGAGCGTGCGTCAGTGTTGAAGTGATACCGGTGTGAATGTCCAGCTGCTGAAGAAGAGCTGTTCTACATTCCTGAACTCCCACTAGCCTGTTGCGCTATATTGTTTGTGAAAGCTGAATGTGTACCTGCAGGGACTCGGCTGCAGATGCTGTAAATCTGGTTCGCTACTGGTCCCAGTTGCCTCTGTCTCAACACAGACAGGGAAACTGAGCACTTCTGTATTTTTCCTGCTTCCTTGTAAAATCCTGCCAAATAAAGGTATTTAATAAGTTATGTAAATTATATGCCAGTAAGTTCACTATTTGTTGTCTTAGTTGCTTTGCTAAATAGTTTACACACTCAAAGCTTGAAGTCAGAAATTTTATGTTGAAACTTGGTGTGACAATAAATCTTTTTCATGTGCTCTTATTTGTCTCTGTTTAATGAACAAATATCATTTTTGGTTTTTCTAATTTTAATTTATTTCTCTTGCATGTTTTGCTCAAGGACTTCAGAGTTTTGCCTGGTTGAAAACATCACATTTGGTATCAAATAACATTTAAAGGTTGATGTTTCATCAATTGATTAAAGGGGTTTTTTCAGGTCTCTCCATATATATAAAAAATACAAATACAGTGTAGTTGGACATCTGGCAGCTGAATGATATGACATAAAAAGAATTATACGGACCCTTAAAAGCTAAGTACGTATGTAATTAGTCATATAATTGAATCTCTGAGAAATGACAAATATTCCCTTTGGCGACGGAAGGCTGATTTGAAGATATCAGTTGGGCTTGAGGAATAAGTGATCAGAATGGGGAAAAATGTAGAACTTGCTCGTGATTGTGAGCGGGTGATGTGTGGTGATCACGTGCAAACAATAAATAGAAAGAATAATGCCATTATATGAGACTCATTTTATAAATCAGGATTAAGGTAGATACAACAGCACATCCTCACCGTATCCCCTCTTAGGGGTCTGAAACGATCTGTTTATATAACATGTTCAATCCCCATCTGAGACTGTCAACCTATGCCGTATTCAGTTTGTTGCAATGCCTTACACATACACACACACACACACACACACACACACACACACACACACACACACACACACACCACCGCTGATCACTACAGCTCATTTCAAATCAGAAATAACCCTGACACATTATTTCAGTGTTTGCTTTAACTAATTCATATACTTTGAACTATAACTTATGACTTATTTACATTAGTCATAATTTAATCGTGATTTACAATCATGCAGTGGTTAAACAGTTACACAAGGATCAGCACTGGGGCCAGTTCCTGTCATTGTTATGTGTTTCCTCTAGGTCAGTGGTCCCGGCCAACGCCACGGACCGGTTTAACGTCAGACCGTTCTCTAACGTGTGGCGGATAAATTACAACAAAAATAAAATGATACAACTAGCATAAAAACATTTTCTTTTTCTAAATCTAATAATTTGATTGAATCCAATGTGTATCAACTTTATTAGCAACGTTCTCGTAACATCGCACCAACTTTCGTTTGTTTTGCCAGCTTGGGCGTTTTAATTGAGCACACACACACACACACACACACGCTTATCTATCCATCCATCCATCCATCCATCCATCCATCCATCCATCCATCCATCATCCATCCGTCTACTAAGGGTGCAGGAGTCACAGCACATGACTTCAGAACATCATCAGCAGTATAACGCAGCTACCCAGGCTGGACAGGTTGAAGGTTTTCTTGTCTTTCTTGGGTTGCTCAGTTCACTTTGAAATCATTAGGAATCTCTACATTGAGGTGTACAGAAAACCAACTCACACCCTCTCTTCTTTGATTCCCAACACCCACTGCAGTACAGGATAGGAGTCAGTCCACCCTAACGACAAGACACACACCAAAAAAACCCCATAAACACTAAAATGTAGTGTATGCTGTCACTGTACTTAATGAGTACAGTGAAGAATGCAGTGACTTGTAAACCAGACAACTGCTCCACAAGCTTCTGGCTCAACACAGGAGATTCATATCCTCTTTCACGAATCCTCTCTGCTGTCAGTGTTGTGTAGTTCATGTGTTCACAAACACTGTGTTGCTTCCTGACTGAAACTTGTTGGCAGTGTCGTGGACCAATGAGCTGATTGTTAGACATGCAGAACTACTGGAAAAAATGATGGACTCACCAGTTGGAGGATGTTCCTTTAGTTGTTTGATTTGATGGGAAAAAGCAGATTACAGACATGACACAAAAATAAAGTCAGCGGCAACTTCCTGTCGTTAAGAAACGCTAAAGGAAATCAAGTAAAAAACGGTGGTAGTCAGTAACAGTTACGTTTTATACCAAGCAGAGGGAACAAATTATGGAATCATGAAAAACAAAGAAAAGAACACTTCAGCACATCGCTAGTACTTTGTGGCACCACCTCTGGCTTTATAGCAGCTCACAGTCTCTGAGGCATGGACTTAATGAGTGAAAACAGAACCCTTCATTAGTCTAGCTCCAACTTGATTGATTGATTGATCGATTGATCTGGACTATTTGCAGGCTGTGACATTGACCTCATATGTGTTTCTTCAAGGAATGTTTTCACAGTTGTTGCTCCATGGCGACACAAATTATCAGCACAATGAGTGAACAATGATTTCCAAACATCCTTTCAGCTGATGGGACAAGAAAAGAGTGGAAAATGTCCCAACGTACACGTGTGCATTACATGAAGATGTCATGACATCATCACAGTGCCTTTACATGACATGCAGCCCTGATCACCAACGACCAGCCTGTCTCGTTCCCCCTAGAACTGCCGGACTTGTCATGTTATAACTGTTACAGCTGCATTCTTTCTTTATTAGCTTGGCAGCAAAATGTTTTTAAAAAGTTGAACTTGATCTCACCAGCAGGTCTTTAAACTTGTTCAAATGATGACGTTTTACAAGCCGACACCGTTCCCCCTCTTTGCTGCTGTTTTTCTGCAGTAGTGCCCAAGGAGACAGAAGGAATGTGTGTCTATTAAAACTGGTCTCAGTAACATTTCTCAGTTATGTCTGGATACAGTCACACAAAACAGCTATTGTTGCTATGTGATTACAACTGTACCACACAGGCACCAGCATTTAATGTCAACTCCAATGAGCAGCGCCTCAGAGAAAGTGCTCTCTGTGGTGAATGAATACAGGTGTCTGTCTGAGACGGAGGCAAAGAAGAGGAGAAGAAGAAGGAGGACGAAGGGTGGATGACCTCATGTAATTGCAGGTTGCATCGTGATACAGGAGGCAAGGAATGTGTCTGATTAGCACGTCTTCAGACTGGGGGAAGCCTGCTGACGGGCCTACGAGAGATCCCACGATGTCCGTAGGAAGATCTGATCAGCTGGTGGGGGGCCTGACCGGGTGGAGTCACGTCCAGTCAGCCTCAAGTTAGATATCTGTTGTCTCTGTTGATGACAACGAAAAACTAGTAAATTATTTATACCACAAGCTGCTTGAAGGATTTTTATGGATCTTGCTGGGAAAGATTGATCCCTCTGTTCTTCTCTATTTTATACTTATTATTTTACTTTATTTTACTGATTCAAAGGGGCAGTTGGCAGAGATGTACCCCCATACTATTCTTTAAGTGCTGCTTAATTGTCTGTGTGTTTGATCCACTGTTTATCATTTATTCATTTATTGTTTACTTTGTTTAGTATTTGATGTTTTTGTTTTGTTTTGTTTCAATAAGGGCACAAATCTGGCGTCGTGCCCGGAGTTTCCCCCGCCTCACGCCCTAGTCCAGCTGGGTTAGGCTCCAGCTCCCATTGATCCGCACAAGTAAATAGGGTAAGAAAATGAATGAATGGATGAATGAATGAATGAATGAATGAATGAATGAATGAATGAATGAATGAATGAATGAATGAATGAATGAATGAATGAATGTGGGTATAAATCTGAAGCACTGTGACATGAGTATCCTGTCACTGATACTAAGCTAAAGCTGAACACATCTGACAAGACTTTTTTTTTTTTGGGGGGGGGGGTATTGAGATAAAGCACAAAACAGTCAAATATAACATCAGATAAAGCTTTTTTTTCTAGACTCCTCCGTTATGGCGTAACGTTAACCACAAGAACGAACCCAAAAGCAAAGCAGACTTCAGAGGATGAGCAGGTGAAGTAACACTTCCAAACTCAGGTTCTACTTGGACCATTTTCTTGCAATCTTCATCTGGTTGTTGGTTCAGCGTCCCACAAGATTGAATTAAGAGGTAGTGTATTCCATACCGTTATCAGCTGAGTACAAAATGATTGTGTCAAGGAATGAATCCGTAAGACTGTGTTATTAAAGATGGTAATAAAGATGCTACCTCTATTTCCTGTGTTGTGTGTCTAAGGCCCTGTGACCTAACCCTTTAAAAATAGCTTGGAGAGCTAAATAAAACAGCAACCCATCGTGCATTGTTACGCTGAACCAGGCTTTCATTGAGGGGTGAACGTAATAATTCAATATTGTATAATATTTTATAATAATAAAATATAATAATATTTTATACATTCATTAATGTGACAAATGAAAATCCCCACACGATGTCGTCTTTCTAAGCAGGACCTTCTAATGTCAAAGGGTCAGTCAAGCCGTTATCGGCGTCATGATAAAGCTGCACACACATAATCCTACCATGAATACTATCACCTCGAATCAAAGGGTTCCATGGCTATCATCACGTGTGCAAGTCTTTCGTCCTCCTCTGATTACTGCTGATATGTTATCAGTACTTTCTGGATTGTGTGACAAAAGCATTCCAGCGTTGAGGGCCTGAACCGCTGCTAACGCCGACGCCGCTGCTAGTAGCAGAACGAACCAACAGCTCCTAACAGGTTAGAGTCGCTAACCGGTTGATTTAAAAGGAGGAGGATTTGTTTTTTTAAAATTAATACCATGCAAATCCATCATGTTCTGTCCTGTCTCCATATTTGAGGTTTTAGTTAATACTGTTCTTGATTTGTAGGTGTTTACACTGCATTAAATTCCACATAAACCAACAAAGGTCTTTCTGTTTGCAAGCTAGGAGAGAGTGTACCTGACCCCCAGAGGACAAGACCAACGTTATAGAGAGAAAGTGTGTGTGTGTGTGTGTGTGTGTGTGTGTGTGTGTGTGTGTGTGTGTGTGTGTGTGTGTGTGTGTGTGTGTGTGGTGGGAGGGGGGCAAGAAAGAGACAGACAAAATACCACTCTCTGTGGTTTTCACACACACGCACACACACCATACATACGCACTAACATCAGAAAGGACAGATTGTAGGTTTGTGAGTCACTGACATCACTTCTCCTGAACAGCAACAAATGATGGGGTGGGGGGGCTTCCTTGACTCAATCCCATGGAATCCATCATCATGATCTACTGAACCGGGCTTTTGTTTTGGGAAGGGGAAAACCAGCGAGCTCATCCTTACTGAAGAACATGTCCTTTGTTTCCCTTCTCGTCCGACTGCTTTCTCTTTGATCACCCCGGACTAATGTGTGTGATTGTTTCACGAGCCAAAGGCCCGGATCGCTGAGGTGGGTCTGACGTAATGCTGGATGACCTCGCCCACCTTGGGCAGAAAAAAAACAGGCACCTCCACAGTCGCATAAACACTGACTTGGAAATTAATATTCTCCCTGAAAATTTGGTTTGAGGTGGGGGTTGTAAACCTGCAGTCCAAAATCCCCACATCCTCTAAAAGCAATAACGAACGAGTTTATGATGTGGAAGATTGTTTTATTTATACGATGTTGCAGATATTATTTCAAGTTTCTGTAAATTCAATTTTTCCACTAGATTGTGAGAGAATAGGGCGTTCAAATCTTTCATTACACAATTCCACCATCTGTATTTTGTAAGGAATTTAAAATGTTTTACGGTTCAGAAATGTGTTTATTCTGAACTACTTTATTTCTTCATTCTGTAATGTTGGGATCAACAACAAATTATTTGGTTTCTTGGACTTCCACAGTACAAAACTCTGATTTACGTTGTGTTAAGCCCCAGTGAAGTGTTGTCCACTCATGTCGGCAGATGTTACATGTTTGTATGTCTTAATCCATTGTCCAATGTCAACACATTAAAAGTCTATTCCCACTCCTTTATCTTATACTTATGCAATAATCCTAAATAAGTGAATGTCAAAATGACTCGATTAAGATGGATAATGTCTGAAAATGTCAAGTGGAAGTGGATGCTTTCCTGTGTCAGTGGGCGGGGCCGTGAAACAGAATGATGTGATGAACAGCTAGTTTATTTCTATGTGTGGCCATGAAATGAAACGGTGACTCTTCTGGAGTGTACCCCACCTTTTTCCCTGGGGTAGGCTCCGCCCTCTGCACCTTAATCAGGAAAAATAGGTACAGAAGATGAATGGATGGATGGATGGATGGATGGATGGATGGATGACCTGGACCAATAAAACCGTCATAATGGTTACCGTTACACCTCGGTTTTACGTCACGTCTGATTTTAAGTTGGGGTGCTGCTGTTCTGTTTCTGCAAAGGGACCGCGTTGGTCAGGGGTGGTCTGGAGCTGTGATGAAGCAAGTTGATGATTCAACTGGTGACTGAACCAATGACCGACAACAAACCCAAAGGCAACCCCTTGTTGCTGATGGAGTCACCACTGGGGAATTGGAAACATCTTTCAAAACCTGAGGGGAATACTTCCTAAGACATTTCCTTGCAATGTGTGTGTGTGTGTGTGTGTGTGTGTGTGTGTGTGTGTGTGTGTGTGTGTATGAGACAGGATGGAGACGACAGGGAGGTCGGGGGTGGCTGAGATAAGGGTTGCGTCTGAGGGAATGACTCAATCATGTTGAGTTATGAGTGTGTATCTGAACAGGACTGGAACTGAGCAAAGACGTGGACTTGTAGGCGGAGGAAAAATAACAGAGTGAAGAGGGATGTCCTGTTTCCAAAACCTACCGCTTTGTTTGGACTGTTAAATGACTGAAAGCAGCAGCTGGCGCTTGGCGTGGCCTGGTAACAGACCTGGTAACCTGGTAAATAACGTTTGGGATCATCTGTGAACATTGGTAGTGTGACTCACTAGAGCAACAAGCGTTCCTCAGCTGGAGCAGACGGCGCTACAGTGACTCGAAATCCAGCAGAAACAGCTTCTCACGGTTTGATTTCAAGAAACTGATAAAAGTGTTGTCTTTGTTCGTCTGTCTCCACCCACTGATGTACGGAGTCGGACGTTTGCGTACATTTGGGCTTAAGATCCAGAGTGCGAAGAAGGAAACATCAGAGTCATTGTTGTTGATGACCGCATGGTTCCTCTTGCTACAGGCACACACCCGTCTTGGTGATGACAGTGTGGTCTGCATCTGTGATGACCCCAGAGAATGGGCAGAGGTCAGGATGGGGGATCATGACCTGGTCAACACTATCGGTGTTTCTCCTGATCCTCCTGGGGTGTGTGTGTAGTGACTGCTCCTCTGAATGGATATCTAGGTATATCTGCTCAAAAGAACGAACCGTTACAGAACAGGTTAACAGAACCACCTTACCCCGGTGGGCCTTGTGAACCATGGCTTGATACAAAGACAGGCCTTGAATGTTTCAGTGGGCCTTCAAGGCCTGTAGGTAAGATCTGAAGCCAACGGGAGTACAAGCCACGAGACATTTCCCAGGGGGCAACATTACCCCTGTCATTTGGTGATAGATGCTAACCCCCCATCCCCAAACACACACACACACACACAACCACTCTGAGACTGAGCATCATGTTCAAGATCCAAGAGGTTTCATACAGAGTTCTGCGATGAAACTCTTACTGCGTGAATCCCTGACACATGTCAAAACGGTGAACTACACCAAACTAAAAAAACTAAAAATTAATAAAATTAAAATAACTACTTTAAGATTAAAACCCTGTATAAACAGTTTAGACTGAACTAAAAGAAACCAGTAAGGACAACATTTGCACACTGATCACGGCAGAATAAATAGGTTTAGTGCAAATATCACTGCTGGTAGAAAAAAATATTAATGCTGTTCAAGTGTGTGGCGATGTCCCAGTGTGGGTTCAGTCAGTCAGAGGTCCAGGAGCCTGATGGCTTGTAGATTAAACTGGTCCTGTTTCTGCCTGTCTTGCCTTCATGTTCTCGTAGCGTCTACCAGATGCCGTGTGTGGGTCCTCACTGAGACTGATTGCAGTTGGTTGTTTCTTCTCTGTTTCCACGATGGTGGCCCAAAATGTTCCTTATGTAAATAGCTTCAATTATAATGAATGATGAATCATTTTTATTCCTATTAATCATTCTTTTAATAACAACCAAATTCACTTGACATTAGCACAAATAATTATTTCACTGTATAATTCAATCCTAATGAGAATGATCAATTATTTAATGACATTTTCAACACCAATTACCTCCAATAGATCCAACATCCCATTTGGATCAAAGCAAGTGAAAAACCCAAAATCATCATCAACAAAGAGGATGAAAGTTACAAACTGCTAGGATTCTCATTAAAAGAAAAATTAATTCACCCCATAACATATTCCTGATCATAATGTCAGATTTAATCTTTAGGATTGTGTGCTATATTTGTGTGTTTTTACTATTTATATTGCCTCCTGTCACATGTTTCCTAGATTTATACAGTTATAAATCTGTTTTCCGAGGAAGAGACGAGGAAGCCAGGATTGGAGTGGATCCAGAACTGGAGCTGGAGGATTCCTGAGAAACCAGGAAACCTTTGGTTGGGCCGGGAAAACGTGATGGAAAAATACATGAAGACAGGAACAACGGAGATCTGAGCTGAATTGTCACAATCTGACAGCCAATGACAGGACAGCCAGGGTGTTTCAGCTTTGTGGTGTTTAGATGATGTGTCCTGCACCTGGAGACCACAACATGGCCTCCCCACCACGGATATGACAGCATCTTCCGAGGGCCGGAATGGTAAGCTCATGGGTGGGAGATGGCCTAGAAATACAGAATAAGGTGTATTTGCAAAGAGAACAGTTTTGCTGAGTCTGAGAGGCGTTTTGGTACTGAGCTGTTCTAATCTATGTGTTGTCTCATTTCCTGTCACGGAAGGCAGGATATGGACCCAAATGCAGGACACAGTTGGCACAGCTTTTGTCCATGATTTAATCAGAAACTGAAACAAACTCCAGACACGGACAGGATGGCAAGCAGAACGCAGGCAGAACAGGGCAGGAACAAAACAGAACTACAAGACAGACTTCTGAACTAAACTACAGGACAAGACTTCAGGACCAACCTTTAGGAAACGAACCGGCAAAAGGCTCTGACAAAACCTGGCTTAAAAAGCCTCATGACAATCAGCCCAACTGAGTCCAGGTGTCGAGACAGTCCACGGGTGTGAAGATGAGCTTCAGGTGTGGAGAGGACCAACAAGTGTGGAGCTGAGGGTCCACTCACAAATTTGGCCTCTCTTTCTGCCACACACGAGCACAGCCACACCAAACCGTGACATTTCCAGTTGTTTTATGTGTATTTTGCTGTTGTGGTTTCATCTTGTTAATACTACTAATTATCTGTCACTGGTATTAGTGACCAGCGACCGGCCACGTGGTTCAGGCCCTGACACACAGAAAAGAGGGTCTAGTTCTCAAAGCCTCAGCAGGGCCTATGTCCATCTTTGTAAGTCTGATGACACATGAACATGTGGAGTGGTCCATTACTGTTCAACCTCGTACCAGTAAGAAGATTATGTCTGGGCAGAGTAGATTGGTTGTGGGACTGTGAAATAATTGTGCTGCAGTAGTTGGTTACTGGTGCTATAAACATACTGTACCTGTTTGTAAGCTTACCTACTAGGATTAAGGGAAGTAGTTTGTTTTATCTTGTTGGTTTGGCTTTCTCCAGTTCTAATTGAACCAAACGGTTTATTATTTGTGTGACCAGAGGACTCATGCAAGCAGTTTTGATTGGATGAAGGCTGTAGGAAAGGGGGCAAAGGTGAAAATCGATTGATGAAATCCATGAATTCCCAGTGTTATTTCAGCCAAGCTGCAGAAGGTTGCAAGAGGTATGAAGCAAACCAGGGGCCAAACCCAAGCGCAAACCCTTTCTTGCTTTGAGGGAAACATGGAAATCAGGTGAGGAAGGAGCTCTGGAGGACCAAGGTGAGGAAAGTGATGGTATCTAACTCCAGACTGACTGAGGACTGTGAAGATCAGGTCTGTGGAGTTCTTCCACACATCTCCAACCTGAACCTTAGTCTGGAGAAAGATCCACTCCTGTGGAAAATATAAAGTGTGGTTTCAGTTCAAAAGACTGCCCACCCCAGGGAGCCCAACTGATTCAGACCAGTGGCTTTAGTCTCTCACATGATGGAAATCCTGACGAGGATTATCTACGTCCAACACCTGGTGGAGTGTGAGATGGACCACCTGCAGTCTGCCTATCAACCTGGCAGTAGTGTGGAAGATGCTGTCACATCTGGAGAGTACTGGAAGCACTGGAATCAGTGGTAACACTGACAGAGTCATGTTTTGTGACTTTCCCAGCGCTTTCAACACGATCAAGCCACGGCTGTTGCAGAGGAAGCCGGAAAAAGCTGGAGTCGACTGTCACCTGCTTCATGGACCACCAACAACCTCACCCACAGCCCGCAGGACGTGAGACTTAGAGACTGTGTGTCTGCAGCACTGGGGCCCCACAGTGCTGTTTCCTTACACCTCCAGAGGTTCTTTGATGACTGATGGTTCTTTGATGGCCATCATCAGACATGTGTCTGAGGGAAACAATCAGGAGCATAGGGAGGTCACCCGTGAACCTGTGGATCAATGCAAGCAAGACAAATGAAGTGTTGATATATTTCTGAAGTAAGGCTCGTCAGAATGCATCAGTCAACGTCCAGGTTTTGTACACAGATATCGTGTTCAACTCAACAACAAACTGGACTGGCCACACACTCAGGTTCAACCCTCATCCACTGTGGACCTGCTCCTCGCATTCTGCCAGTATCACCCCAAATCTAACCATGGGCTGGGGTCCTGCTGCCTTTCTTCCTCCGTGCCATCTTACAGTCATCCATGCAGCTTTAATTGTGCCCTGAATTTACCAACTACATGATGGGGAACGTGTATTAAAGACAACAACCCAGGAGTCGGTGAACGCAGCCTGACTTTCCCATCCCCACTTCATCACCTGCGTCAAATCGCCTAACCTTAGCCCTGAAGAAACTGACTCTACCTGGCCTATCTGCCACTGTCTCTCTGTCTCTCTCTTTCCCTTACTGTGTCCTTGTATTAATTGTATTTTTTCCCCACCCTACCAGTCAAAGCAAATGGCCGCCCACAAGAGTCTGGGTCCTGTCCGCAGTTTCTTCCTCAATGAGGGAGTTTTTTCCCTGCCGCTGTCGCTTATGGTGGCTCTGGAGGGTTCTGTTGGGCTTTTCTGTCTGTTAAAGCGCTTTGAAATTTCTGTTGCCATGATTAAGCGCATTATAAATAAAACTTGATTGATTGACAACACAAATGTTCTGAACATGAAGGACCAAAGTGCAGGAGACTGAGGACACTTAAAAATGCTTTGGGTCATCAGCCGTCCTTTATCCAGTGGTCTGCAGGGGCTGCAGAACTATTGTGCAGCAATGCATGTGGCATGTGTCATATTTGGAGTGTCATAGTGGAGGGCATGCACAGATTGTGAATCTCCTAACCTTTCCATCAGGTCAAAATTGAATTTATTCTGTTAGTTACCCCCCAAATTACATATTAGTTACATAAACACGAGTCCCAGTGGATGGAGCCGAATGACTTTGTGGTTGTCCTCATTCTTCTTTCACTGTTATGTCTGCTGCAATTTTAACATTGAGGAATATTAATTAATTGATTAATTTATAAAAAAAATAGTAACAGTAATATAAATAATAATAATGTTCTAAATGGATTTCAATCAGATTCCATTGACCTGCTCCATGGGGGCTTGGTTCCTTGTTTGCTGGTGGTTAGTTGGAAACAATAATCTGTTTCCATCTTTCACATCTGGAGATGAAAACGCCACCAAGCAGCATTCATACCACTGCAGTCAGATAAATTCTCCTGGCAGACTTCAGTGACCTTCTGACCACAGAGGATGTGTGAGTGAGGGGAGGCAGACAGTCCTCTACTCCTCATGCTGAGAGTCTTACAAACAATCTGTCAATCGGAGAAAAGTGAACAGTGATCAACAGTGGAAACATCTGGCCTCGTTACACATTTGAATGTTATTGACTAACTTAATTAAATACGTCTACAAGGCTGTGCACAATCAGTATCATCAAATTATTGTGCCAGACAGGAGCTAAACCATTTCCTCATTTTCGGCTTCTGTATTTCCTCTGGTTTCCAACCAGGCTGAACTCAGTGGAATCATGCTGGACCTTCTGAAGCTGAAATAACCAGATTCTGCTCTCTGTGACTCCACACTCTGTCTGTCTGCAAGCCTCAACCTTTCACCCTTGACCCTGAGACTCAAACAGATGAACTATTGAGCCTGCTGAGACTGACTTGAGAAGTCAGTTCTCAAGTTAACTTCTTTTCACACTTTCTGATCTGTCCTTTACGTCTCTTTCCTTTAGCTGCAGGGCTTTTGTTGTCTGTCATGTCTGGGGAAACACCTGAACATGTACAATTTAGAGTGAAGCCAACATAAATACTAGGGTGAACCTTGTGAATCCCAGTGAACACTGACACTAACCTTGTCTGTCCTAATAGTCTTTTCTCTGACTTTTTGTGTCCGATTGCTGAAGGCACTGGAAACCCACAGATAAAACACAGGCTGTCACAGTGTATTAATGACTGAAAAGAGAGCATGTCATAGCAACCAGAGTCAAGGCCAATACCAGACCACAGGCAGCCAAGAGCAGAAGGTCAGTGGAGTTCACCAAGATGTTGATCCACAGTACATCCTCACGCTAAAATGTTACTGAAGTGAAAGAGCTCAGGCAGCTCTCTACAACAACAGAAGTGATCGTCCGGGGAAAATGTGGTGGAATTGCAACATAGATAAAATCATGAGTGTGGTTTTGTGAAGCCAGAAAGCCCATAATGATAGAGTATTAACTGATTGGAGCGCCATGAGATTGACTGTTTTGGGGGGGGGGGGGTATCCTCACATGGAAAACCAGCTCATCAACTTGTTGGCTTCCAGACTGAATCCATCAGAACTACACTCAACAAAAATATAAACGCAACACTTTTGTTTTTGCTCCCATTTTTCATGAGATGGACTTAAAGATCTATAAGTCATTCCAGATACACAATATTACCATTTCTCTCAAACATTGTTCACAAATCTGTCTAAATGTGTGATAGTGAGCACTTCTGCTTTGCTGAGGTAATCCATCCCACCTCAGAGGTGTGCCACATCAAGATGCTGATCTGACATCATGGTTAGTACACAGGTGTACCTTAAACTGCCCAGTATATGTCAATTCTCTAATCCCCATTCTTATTCTCTGAAATCAGATTTAAGTAACAATTATGCAGTTAACCTGTGATATATTAATAAACACAGATTGCATGTTTTTGTTATTTCGTCATAATGGTTAAAGAGAAGGCCTCGCTGGCCCTGACTGCCCAACATCCCCTACAGCTTATGTTGGAATGATTAGTCTCCAGAAGCAATTCAATGAGTTGTCATGAGACGTTTCAATAGCAAGCAACAGTGAGACACAGTGATGTCACACACATGATATGTGAATATCTGAAGTAAAAAAAAGTGATTTCTCTCAGGGGATTTTTAAAGAATTATTCATTTATTATTTATTTAAGACAGACTCACTTGTTTGCTGAAACTTAATAATATAAGTTCTGTTGGTCTGCAATTTAACTTCAGGAGCAGTAACTAGTTCCACTATCACACACACACACACACACACACACACACACACACACACACACACACACACACACACACACACCACACACACACACACACACACACACACACACACACACACACACACACACACACACACTGTTTAACAGTAGCAGTAACTAGTTCCACTGTCACACAATCTGTTTAACAGCAGCAGCAAAACATGATATGAAGATTTCATTAAAAACTCTTCAGGTCTGTGCTATATAGGAATGTTTTAACTTGATCTGTCTGCATTATCCTACAGCAAACTCAAAGAACAGTCACCATTTCTTCAGAAAATGCTCAAACACAATAACCAGCTGAAGTGGTGCCTTTTGACTTCTAGGAATTTGTCATTTTTGTAGTACAGTATAATTTCAGGAGCCAGTTTCAATATTGTTTTGGCCGATTGACTACACACATAAGCCAAGTACAAAAGTGAAGTAGACTTATAATTTGTAAGCTTGTAAAGGTGTTAAGCTTATGTATAGTCTTCGTATAACCAACAGAACATTAACCTGTAGAATTTTGCTCTAACTTGTTGCCTTGATAGAGTTGTGCTGTCGGTGATATGACAGACCACAGAGACCACAGAGCCAGATGTATGTTTTCGTTTGATGCAGAAAGGGAAATTCACCTGGGCTCACCTTACTGCTCGGTTTAAGGCTGTACATTCTGTACGAGCAGGATTTTACGACGCAGGAACTGTGTAACCCAGTTATGTTATCAAAATTCCGCAGGTTTTTTTTGTGTATTAACATCTGTTTAAGGAGCAATCTGGAAGAACTTTAATAGGACATTTTCCTCAAAAATAAAAATAGCACAAGCTTGAATGCACATACTGTATATGTCCCGCTAGGAGTTAAACCCTAGCAGAGATTAAAATGTCTATAAAAAGGTCTATAAAATGTGATAAGGGTTTCCAGGTATCAAGTAAACACTGAGGTATGCAGAGATCACGATTTCTCATTGTTCTCCAAGCAGCATGTATACGAGAGCTTGTCAATACTGGTACACCTCACTTAACTTGTCTCCAGGCTAAACGGAAAGTCACCATTCCCAGCTCTATACTCTACTTTAGTAACAAATGTCTTTTCAATAACATATGGTTAATACTGATCTATTTTGAGCTTAAAATTTAATAAATGATATTTTTTGTAAATATAGTACAGAAAAAATTTAAATTTACAAATATAATTAGGCTATATTTACCAGAGTTTGCAGACACTTTATTTTCAATTGAATGTAAAATAAAAGCCTTTTTAAGGTTATCAAATAAATACAGGAATTATTATTATTTTTAATTCCAGCAAAATGATGTAAACTTGATTTTTATTTTTCTGTGTATATTTTTGAAAGCCAACTTATTTATCAAAAACGATGTAACAAGAAACGACCTAAGACGAGATATAGCTGTATATTACGGATGGGGCACAGCTCTTAATTTAGATGGGGAAGTGAAGATTCTGCGTCTTGTGACTCTTGATATCATGAAATTTACAGAGAGATTCAGGCCTTTGTTTTCATCTATTTTTTTTTTTACTATTTCAAAGACAAAATCTGCTTCACTTCTTTGTTTTGGAGTCCTAAGGGTGTTCTGCAGAAACTCCCTCCGACTGTCCGCTGACGTGGGCGACCACTTTACGTCTGGATAACCCTTTTTGGCTGAGTCAGTCCTTTAAAGGCTTGTGCTCTACTGTTTTCTGGAGCGACACCCCATCGTTGGCTCTCAACAATTAGTTAATGCACCACATTCATTCAGAAAATCTTTGCAAACACAGGAAAATGTTGGGAAAAAAAGCAAACAAACAAACAAAAAAAAGACAACAGTCAGGCAAAAAAAAGGCAGGCGGACAAGCCTACACATGTCTATGGAGTCATAAGTCAGGACTGAGAATGTCTGTATACGTAGTTTTTTTTAAAACTTTTAGTCAGAAAACCCAACATGTCCTTGTAAAACAGAATGATTCCATTTTATTTATTTATTATAAATTTCAGTGAGTAAAATAATTTTGTGACGTAATAAATTCATTAATCCACTATATACAGTATATATATAAAACACACACACACACACACACACACACACACACACACACACACACACACACACACACACACACACACACACACACACACACACACATATATACATGTGTGTGTATATACAGTGTATATATGTATATATGTGTGTGGGTATGTGTGTGTGTATATATGTACAGTATATGTACACATATAGAGTATTTGGATGGTGGACATGGAGAGAGGATCCATCCCTGCTTGCTTGGTTGTTGCGTCACTAACCCTACAGACCCTGCCAACCTTGTGAACTTGCATCATGGCATGTTTTGTTAAGGCTTTGCTTATACGCAGTTAACATACAGCAGGTTTGATGAACATTAAATGTCCAGCTGTCATTTTTTGTAACCTGGTTAAGGAACACTTCAAAATGAGTTTATAGTTAAATCAAATGAGCAGTCGTTAAATAGTATTAATATCATCATGTTACAAATTAAAGAAGACATTTCTCCAGGGGTTGAAAACTGCATTTCATATTTGTAATTAATCAATCTATTTGTGCTGCTGTTGTGTTGCTATGGGGATGTTATGAGGGCCACCAGCATACAGTGTAAACTAATCCTGCAAAGGGATGCTACACAGAATGCACATTCAAAATGAAATGTGCTGCTGTTTGTAGTTTCTAAACTGGGAAGGTGTCAGATCTGGTGTTTCTTCTGAATGTGTTGTATTTACTTAATTTATTGACTTCTTTCAGTCCGGTCACAATTTATTTTTGTAAAGCATAAACTGTTCAGGATGTCTAAATTTGTTCAGAAGCGCTGTTTGTTTGTTTGTTTGTTTGTTTGTTTGTTTGTTTGTTGAAGCGCTTTGAAATGTCTGCTGCCATGATTAAACGCTGTATAAATGAAACTTGATAACTTGATGAAGAGTTTTCATAAATCTTGTTAAAAAAAGCTTAACTTTTCTTTTTTTCAGAAGCACTTGTTTGGTGTCACATATCCCCCAGAGAGAGGGGCTCCTGACCCCCTCTGAACTCTGGGGGCCCCTGGATGTCACACATCTGTGTGAAACATCCAGATCCAGCACCAACAACCTCAGATGGATCCGCACCGAGGGGGGGGCCCAGGCGGACATGTGTTCAGCCCGTCTCACGTTTAACCGAACCGATGCTGTGGCCCCTGAGCCTCGGCGCAGCGCCGGTGTCACCGAGGTGCTTTCCTCCCGGTAAACGGCCTCTGGAGCCGCCAACAGCCCGTCCTACCTGTCGTGCGTTCGAGTCGGGCTGGTTCTGGCGCCTCGTCACTCTTCCGCCTCCCTCGTGGGAGGAAGGGACTCTTCTGATTGGCTGCGGCCGGAAACGCTCCCTCTCCGCCAGCCCACGGCTGATTATAGGGACTCGGCAGAAAATCTCAGTTTGGTTCTTTCCAGTGAATGTGGGACTCGACCCCGCAGCCAGACGGCAGGCACAGAGCGCACAGCATGGCAGCTACCCACAGCGAGTACCGAGGCTATCTGAGGAGCACCGTGGACGTGGAGGCGGGACAGCACCGCTTCCACCCGGTGCAAAGCTCGGAGCCCACTTACCGATCGCTCTTGTTCGGGACCCTCGTGGTCATGGGATTGCTTCAGGTGGCCTCCAGCGTGGCGATCCTGTTACACCTGACGGGCTACCTCCAACAGGTAGGCGCGGCGTGGGGCCGCTCTGGCGTGGGGTCCTCAAAGTCACTCAGTGCCGTCATCACGTGGAGTCGAGTGTCGCTGTTCTGCGTGTCGGTGTTACTCTGTACACACGGTAACTAGTCCTCCACCCGGTAGAGCCTACCGGGTAAACAACCGGTCCACCGAGGCGCGTCACGGGTTAGTCCATCAACATCAGGGGGTTCGTTAGAGGAACAGCAGCGTGGGGGTGAGGGACACGTTCAGGCGTGACAGCACTATGTAGGCTGTGTGTACACTGTGTGTGTAGACTATGTAGGCTGTGTGTGTAGACTACGTGTGTAGACTATGTAGGCTGTGTGTAGACTATGTAGGCTGTGTGTAGACTATGTAGGCTGTGTGTAGACTATGTAGGCTGTGTGTGTAGACTACGTGTGTAGACTATGTAGGCTGTGTGTAGACTATGTAGGCTGTGTGTGTAGACTACGTGTGTAGACTATGTAGGCTGTGTGTAGACTATGTGTAGACTATGTGTAGACTATGTGTGTGTAGACTATGTGTGTGTAGACTATGTGTGTGTAGACTATGTGTGTAGACTATGTGTGTAGACTATGTGTGTAGACTGTGTAGACTATGTGTGTAGACTATGTGTGTAGACTATGTGTGTAGACTATGTGTGTAGACTATGTGTGTAGACTATGTGTGTAGACCATGTAGGCTGTGTGTAGCCTATGTGTAGACCATGTAGGCTGTGTGTAGACTGTGTGTAGACCGTGTAGGCTGTGTGTAGACTGTGTGTGTAGACCGTGTAGGCTGTGTGTAGACTGTGTGTGTAGACCGTGTAGGCTGTGTGTAGACTGTGTGTGTAGACCGTGTAGGCTGTGTGTAGACTGTGTGTGTAGACCGTGTAGGCTGTGTGTGTAGACTGTGTGTAGACCTTGTAGGCTGTGTGTGTAGACTGTGTAGGCTATCTGTAGACTATGTGTAGGCTATGTGTGTAGGTTATCTGTAGGCTGTGTGTATAGACTATGTAGGCTGTGTGTAGACTGTGTGTGTAGACCGTGTAGGCTGTGTGTAGACCGTGTTGACCGTGTAGGCTGTGTGTAGACTGTGTGTGTAGACCGTGTAGGCTGTGTGTGTAGACTGTGTGTGTAGACTGTGTAGGCTGTGTGTGTAGACTGTGTGTGTAGACCGTGTAGGCTGTGTGTGTAGACTGTGTGTAGACCGTGTAGGCTGTGTGTGTAGACCGTGTAGGCTATGTGTGTAGACAGTGTAGGCTGTGTGTGTGTAGACCGTGTAGGCTGTGTGTGTAGACCGTGTAGGCTATGTGTGTAGGCTATCTGTGTAGGCTATCTGTCGGCTGTGTGTGTAGACTATGTAGGCTGTGTGTAGACTATGTGTGTAGACTATGTAGACTGTGTGTGTAGACTATGTAGGCTGTGTGTGTAGACTAGGCTGTGTGTGTAGACTGTGTAGACTAGGCTGTGTGTGTAGACTGTGTAGACTAGGCTGTGTGTGTAGACTGTGTAGACTATGTAGGCTGTGTGTGTAGACTGTGTAGACTATGTAAGCTGTGTGTGTAGACTATGTGTGTAGACCATGTAGGCTGTGTGTAGACCATGTAGGCTGTGTGTAGACCATGTAGGCTGTGTGTAGACCGTGTAGGCTGTGTGTGTAGATAATGTGTGTAGACTATGTAGGCTGTGTGTGTAGATTATGCGTGTAGACTATGTAGGCTGTGTGTGTAGACTATGTAGGCTGTGTGTAGACTATGTAGGCTGTGTGTGTAGGCTGTGTGTGTAGACTATGTGTGTAGACTATGTGTGTAGACTATGTGTGTAGACTATGTGTGTAGACTATGTGTGTAGACTATGTGTAGACTATGTAGGCTATGTGTGTAGGCTATATAGGCTATGTGTGTAGACGATGTGTGTAGTCTACACAGTCTACACACATAGTCTATGTGTAGGCTGTGTGTGTAGGCTGTGTGTGTAGACTGTGTAGGTTTTGTGTGTAGACTGTGTAGGTTATGTGTATGTCGTGTGTAGGCTTTGTGTATGCCGTGTGTATAGTCTATATATGCTATGGACGATATGTATGTATCCTATGTGTGTAGGTCATGTATGTAGTCTTTGTAGCCTATGTACATGGTCTATGTAAATTATGTATGCAGGCTGTGTATGTATCTATAGGCTTATGAAATCCAAATAGGCTCTGTATGTATTATAAGTAGGCTATGTGTGCAGTCCTTGTAGCCTATGTATGCAGTCTGTGCAGCCTATGTATCTAGTCGGTGGAGGCTGTGTATTTAGGGTATGTACATAGTCTATGTAGCCTATGTATGTAGTCTGTGTATATAGACTATGCAGTCTGTATGTAGCCTTTGTAGCCTATGTATGTAGTTTATATAGTGCATATATGGAGGCTGTCATCTTTGTATCCTAATATATGTAGCATATGTTGCCTATGTATGTAGTCAGTGTAGCGTATGTATGTAGTCTGTGTAGCGTATGTATGGTTTCATGTCTCTTTGATGGTGCTCAGCTTCAAGCGGTTGCAACACGTCCTGAAAACAGCCTTGATGATAGCATCTAAAACTCCCCCTGATGGAAAAAAAATCCCTCTGTTGTTTCAGCCGCTGCAGTTCAAGTCATGAATATTCGGCGAAGACTCGGTGAAGTGTGTGTCGGTGTTGTTTGCAGATTCCAGATGTTTTCACTCAGGGTGTCCATGCTGCACTGCCTCTTATGCATGTTAGTGTACATGTAGGGGTTGTGTCTGTCATCAGTTCATGTCATGGGTTGAAACAGTTTGAGCATAAACAGATTGGAGGAGACTGGAGGCTAAGAAGTCTCACAAAGTTCAAGGAAGCCTGGAAGTTCTCATTTGTTGCTCTGCAGGCAGAGATGCTATCAAAATACAAATGTCCCTACATGGTCCATTGCCTTTTGTCAGGTCATCTTTGTGTATCTTTGTGTTGTTTTGATGGTGGTGAATAATTATCATGTTTGAACAAGCCAAGAGAGCAGGCCACATCTCAGCTCTGTCAGGAGGCAGTCAGTTCGCCCGGGGAGCTACTGACTCTGTTTCATTCTTTGTCTGTTTTCCTGTCTGCCTTTCAGTATTTGTGTGTTCAGATTTTTTTTTTTGGCTTGCATTTGGCATAAACACATCGCTATGTGGTAGCAGCTAGTTATGTACTGGAAGTGCGCCACTGGGAAAAAAAAGGAGGAAAACGTAGAAACCCTAAACAGGAGAACAGGCATCCAAAAAGAGACACAATAAATTTCATGGCCGTCATCATATTTGTGTCAAAACGGTTAGATTGTGACGGGAGGGAGCAGATCCAGATGGAGGTGTTCAAACACACACACATCATAGAATCATTGTGGTTCTTCACCTTTCTAAATCCACTCCTTCATGTTTTTCTGTCTGCAGGTAGATTTGTCCACAGCCCCTCATCGGCCCATCGAGGTGAGTCTGACTGCAGCGGACACTTTGCGAAGGAGTTTTCTCTAAGTCTTCACACATTACAATTTATCTTTTACGTAATACTAACCAAATGTTTTATATCAGAACAATCCTACAGGGAAGACTAAATATGTTTTGCCAAAATGCTTGAAATGTCGATTTCTAATATTCTTACCTCATGTGAAAACATCGATACTCCTGGGGATGACCTGGTGCTTAAAAGGGGGTGTTGGCTTCACACAGGCAGTGGAACATGTGATCTTGTTTTCTAGTGTATTATAACTTGTGGAAGAGAAAAAACTGGACTGACTAATGACTTCATTTGACAGATGAAGCTTTTTGGTGTGTACTAATGAGAACAGATAACAGTTGATTGTGTATGAAACACACAAGATCCAGAATCCACCGTGAGCATGTCGGCTGTTTTGTGTGTCCACTGGTGCCATCAATAAAACTAACTTGACGTTATTTGATTGGTTGCTTCCTGACACTGTGGAAACACACTAGTGAGTAACTCTGTGGCATCGGTGGTTGCATAGTGTTCTTACTATGATCAGCAGTAGTGTGAGCGAGTTATGAAATTGTCAGATACTCTCAATCCCTTTGTGAAGTCACAACCAATTTTTTAGCCGACATTTCATCAATTAGAAGCAAAAGCCATCCCGCCGCAATAAAAGCACTGCTTTGCTTCACTAGTGTTTACTTTTCCAAAATGCTTTGATTTCATGTGAAATGGTGTATTTGTGTTTGCCCTGGGTTTCCCTGGTGGAGCACTTCCACAAACCACCCAGCCTGTCTTGGACTGAGTCTTTTGTGCTGTCAGCCATTGGCTGCTTCCTGTGGCGTTCAGAGACACATGCTGTGAGCTTTATGAGGTGTCAGGGTGACAGGGTCACTTGGCCCACGCTGTTTTCTGTTGGGGTCAACCCTCAGACCGCCAGTGTTTCCTGCTAGAGGACACGGTGGACGACTGTCCGTCCTGGCATCGAGCTCTGCCATGCTCTTCAGTGTGGGGCAGGATGTGTTGTCTGGTCTGTGTGTGGTGAGAAAACAGGACAGTGAAGGAGAGATGTTCAATCTTTTTGTCATCTGCAGAGCAATGTGTAAAAATGTGCCTTTAGTAACGCATTGAAACCCATAGAAACAAGTTGGGTTTGATAATAACTCTGTTTCAGCCAGACAGCATTTCATGTTAAAAGTAATCTGTGCTCTGAGGGAGTCTCATCTAACCCTAAGCATGGAACCCATCTGCTGTGTAGGGCAGCATGAGAAACATGAGGAAACACTCACTGTCTTACAAATGAAAAGCCTACAATGCTTTAGATCATGAGCATATCTCCAGATAGTGTCCGTTAATTCATGAAGGATCAACTCTCAATACAGTAGCAGTGGTCTTGAGGCATGGACACCTTCATGACATCATCATGTAACTCCAAATATTAAGCCAGACATTGGCTGGTCATGTACGTTGCTGTGTTTGGACTGTGTTTCCACGCCAGGCGTGGATCAAATGACTCCGTTCACCACAACCTGCAGCGTCTGAGTGGACGTGACAAATGAAACTCGTTCTTCTTCTTTGACAGTGATACTGTCAGATTGCTGCTTTATCTGAGGCCTGTGTGTACTGTGGTATTTTAGGACAAGTGAAATCAAGTTAGCAGTAGTTGGATGTCTATTTGTAGATGGGCATTCTTCCTTCTTGTAAAAACAGTGTCTAGTTGAGAGTGATTGTCACCATGCTGCACTCCATCACACAGGAAGTTGCCAAGTAGCTGTTACTTTGTCTAAACAATCTCTCCTCTGTGGTTAAACAAGAATGACTCGGTCTCACCACAAATCAAGATAGATCCCACAATCTGGGGCCAGCTAGAAGAATGTTCACAGCTGCTTTGAAGTCTTGGCAGAAGGTTGTTTACCCTCACCTCATTCCAAGACGTTGCGCTTTAAACATGCTGGTGCAGCAAATTGTTTTTGGACAACATACAGTGCTTAACTTAGATCGAGAGCTGTGCAAATTTGTCTCCACTTAAATTGTGAAAAATACTTTATCGTAACATTCAGTGCATTTTTGACTCGTTTTATTCATGAAGGGTCATTTTCTGAGGTTCTGGTTCAGAGTTGGTGTGAGATGACGTTGTTGGGATCGCTGCTTGTGGCTGAAACAATCTTCCAATAACTTTAAACTTAAAAGTCATTTCAGTTTGGACTACTACACAAGGTCGTGTTTTGCACTGATGGTTATTTCTCTGCTGTTGCTGTCATGTGAATGTGAAGTGAGGACTGTAACGTCCATGAGAGGAAAAAATAGTCTGGCACACAAAGTGTGGGCTTGACTGAGAAGAAAGGAAGACATGTGTCAGTAAATATAAGCACAACACGTCAGCATCAAAGCTAAGAGCAGACTGGACACAAGGTGGCGTTAGCTGCAGCATTCAATGAGACGTGTGTGTGTGTGTGTGTGTGTGTGTGATGCTCTAAAAAAGGGAAACAATTCTGTTTTTTAGGGGACTATTTTTATATTACTATTGTTGAGCCTGTAAAATGTCAGGAGAATCGATAGATTAATCAGTTACTAGGATAATTAATGACTGCAGCCCTAAAATTGAGGTAAATGGATCAGTGGAAATCCTGAAGCTGTGAAAAAGAAACACGTCGAGGTAAAGCTGAGAAATCAGAAGTCAGTAAATGAAAGCTTTGCTGCATGATTTTAATTCCCAGTTGAATGAGATGTGAAGTCATCTTCTTCCAGCTCCCTCATGATGGGGCATGAAATGTCATGTCGATTGTCCTTGACTCATGAGTGGGTCTGGGGGGGGGGGCAGTGGATGCTGTCCCCTGCTGACATTTGATTGGACCCTGACATGTCCCGGTCGTGTTTGGATTGTGTCCTGTGGGAGAGACCTCCATAAACACACACTCCGCAATGAAAACCAACATTGCTCAGCTTCACAGTTTAGGTATTCCATATTTGGAATTGTCTGTTTTTTTCAACGTAGCTGTAATTAAAATGTAAAAATGAATACATTTACAAGTGTTCTGTGTTCAAAACGATAGAGTTGATGGCAAATGTACACATTTTCCTGAAATAAGGAAATATTAATCGATGCTGAAGCTGTGACCACTTCTGCCGATCAGCCTCCAGAATCGAGCAGAACATGCCTGGATTCAAAAGTTAGAATCTTACCAAATGAAAATGAATGCTTTACATAATGGTTTGAAGAATAATAGCTGACTGAGTTAATAATAATTAGTTAAATAGCAAATTGACATCATTGTACTAAAACTGGGGGTGGCACGGTGGCGCAGTGGGTAGCGCTGTCGCTTCACAACAAGGTGGTTCCGGGTTCGAGTCCCACTCTGCTGAGTTCACATGTTCTCCCCGTGTCTGCGTGGGTTCTCTCCGGCTTCCTCCCACCTCCAAAAACGTGCACTTCAGGTTAATTGGCCGTTCCAAATTCCCCTTAGGAGTGAGGGTGTGTGTGTGTGTGTGTGTGTGTGTGTGTGTGTGTGTGTGTGTGTGTGTTTGTATGGCTCTGTGTACCTTGCGGGGGACTGGCGTCGCGCCCAGAGTTTTCCCCGCCTCACGCTCTATGCCAGCTGGGATAGGCTCCAGCTCTCCCATTGTTATGTCAACTTGACTAGAGGATATCTATTATATTATAGCACTTTTATCTATTGAATATAAACATATAGTTTAGAATGATTTATTTAAGTATGATTTACTTCAGCTCGGAGGAGGAATGGAGTAAAATGTGGGTTAGCATTTCAGGAGCTGTTGGGGCTTAAGCCTGCTCTCGATCAGGTTAGTTTGTTAAATGATCTTAAACTTGTTTTGTTTTGAATTAATTTAAGGCTACTTATGTGTAAACAGGATATTATAATATTTGTGTACAGATGTTATACATAAAAATAAGGAATTTCACGTAAATTTTTCTACTTCTAGTGATTACCCACTCCATTAAATTAATCACATTGATTCAACATAATAAATAACTTGGCATTAGTGACATTGAAATTCAATCATTCATCTAAAAAAGACAGTCATAGGCAGGGTACACCCTGGACGAGGTCCCACCAACATTGAATTTATTATATAAGATTAAATTGACGTTATAAATGAAAACAAAATTCTTGAATTCAGTATTTTCTGTGTCCAGGAAATTGAGCTCTGTGAGTGTGGACTTAAGTGTGTCACTAGTGTGTCTTTACCAATGAAGGTTTAAGTTTCAGGTTGGACACCATCACGTAGCAGATGCAGCATATATTCACACAAAAAATACAACAGATGTTTATGAACATTTCATTTGTCATTCATTGTCTGTTCCATGGTCATTTTGTGGTTTCTGTAGGAAGTTCAGACGGAGCCGGTGCTGAATGCACTGAGAGACACAAGAAAAAACAGACGGTGCAAAACTCACAAAGAGAGCCTGCCATCAGCTCACCTCCCCATCAGAGTACATCAGGAGTACTCCAAGAGTAAGTCCATTTAAGTAACACCCTATTCTTATCATAGTCACTCCTGCCTGTCAAGATAACCACATTACAAGCTCTTGATGTATTTATTGAACCTGGTGGCAGAGGCTCATTCAACCGAGTTCCCCTAGTGGCCATTCACGTCATTACACAGGAAATAAAAACATTGTATATTCTCATGAATTTTCTCACTGACATAGTAACGATCCTGGAAAACAGCTGACAGGATACATCAAACTAAGACCAGTGTCAAACATACCTCTTTATTTTTATCCATTGAGGTTTTATTGCTTGGAAACTTTCACTGTGAGAAGGGATTCATTCATTCACAAACTACTAACTAGCACGCGAGGCCAGTAGTTAGATGCACTGCTACACATTTAGTGGGCATCCAGAGGACTTAAACCAGGTGAAGCCAATTTCAAAGATTTATTACCCATCTTTACTTCATGTAAAACCAAATATAAATACCTTTACCAGAAACTCCTTTGCTTTGTTTGTGTCTTCAAGAGGGTGAACCAAAGGCTGTTACCATTGAATGGGATGAGGAGCATGGATATCGCCACAGAATGGGCTACCAGAAGGGGAAGCTGTTGGTGGTGGAGTCGGGTTTCTACTACGTTTACGCCAAGACCTGCTTCCGCTACTACAAATTTGGACAAGAGGACAGCAGCCAGGTCGGGCTTCCACCGGTGGATGTTAGCAACACGCAGCTCATCCAGTATGTCTCCCATGAGAGTATTAAACAGAATAGCAAGGCTATAGTGATAATGAAGACGGGCAGCACCATGCGCTGGAACATCACAAGCTATAACATGTACTGTGCCCAGCAGGGCCGAGGAGTTCGACTCGAGGAGGGCGACGCCTTGTTTGTCAATGTGTCCAATGCTTGGATGCTGGACCCTCAGAAAGAAGGGACATATTTTGGGGCCATTAAGTTGGGTAACTGATTTTTTTTGTTTGTTTTTTTTAAACATAAGGAGCGGACTTGCTACTGAACATTTATTGTCAAAGAACCACTGTTAATGTTGAGTTGTCCAAAGTGTATATTTTGTATTTTTGTTTCGTTTGGTTGGTTTTACATTTACAGAAATATCCCCAGAAATCAAGCACACTGCTTTCTTTTTCACCGAGAACAACACTGGATCTTTTAAGTAATGATGTTTTGTATTTGGAAATTTCAATAGATTTAGTTCATCAATAAAACTTAAAGGTTTCCATGCACTAATTATACTGTACATATCACAAGGCAGCAAATCAGGAAGTTTGTTTGCAAACTGCGAGTGCAATGATTTGTTCATGTTCATTGGGTAGAAACTTAGTGTCTTGCTGACACAGAACTGTTGTCTGCAGATGACGACACAATGACAATAACAAAACTTTCTGGCTTCTCTCTGACTCACAGCAGTAAAAGCAACAATTGTATTCCTGATCAGTTTTACACGTGTCCAAAAGAGACGTCCTTGCAGCATCCTTCCAAATAGACTGTTAGATGATCCGACTCGCTCTCGGAAACTTAAAACAATACAAAATTCACAATCAAATCACTTTCAGTGTGCTCCAGAAACTTCAATTCAATGTGTTGATGAAATTTAATGAGTTAACTTCCTCACTGAGGGTAATAACTTGACAACATCGATTAAACGATGTCATTTTAAAGAGGAAATGACATTTGTTTGTTTGCTATTCAGATAGCTGGACTGTCTAAATAGAAATGACACACAAAGACTCTTCTTTAGAGAAACCAAATTGAGTTTGGTTCATCTTTTAACTTAATTTGTTTTTTCATTTGGCTCCTCTGTGAGGTAAATGGGAATATGCACTAAATATTTATTTATTAGATACAGAAGTAAAGAGACAGGTCATTGTTAAAGTGACCGCTCGGCTGTAACAGTCATTTATATTTTATGTCTGTATGATATTCATTATGCAGCACTTATAATAGTAAATAGTAGATATGCTTTTTGTTATTGAAACACAGGAGCTTCAGTTTAAATTTCATATTTATGTATCTTGATTTTGACAATTCTGTGTGCACTTGCTTAGCCAAAGGCAATACGACTATATTGTTACTTCTACAAGATTGTAGCATACCTGTAAGATCTTCATTTGATATCCTTTTTATTTATGTGTGTGTAAGTTTTAATAAAAAAGAAACTCGAACCATGTTTCATGTGTATTACCATATCCAGTTCAGGCTGGTGTTGCTGTTTACAGTCAAGAACTTTGTGTGTGTGTGTGTGTGTGTGGCACCCTAATTTTATTTTAATCATTTTGTCTTTATTCAACAGGCATTAGGGAAAAAGTGTTGTGTGTGTGGGTTGACATGGTGCAATGGGCCGTGAGTGGGAATGGAACACATGTCCATATCCACAGGCTTCAGGAAGTGTAGCACGTCCGTAATCCTAGATTGAGGTCACAGTGTTCCTTTACGCTACCGCCAGCCCATTGAAGCTGTGGACTGCTGGCGTTTCAACACCGCGCCGCTTTGCTGATACACAGCAGACGTAGACCACCTGCTGCAAGCATGATGGGAGTTTCAATACTTGACTGAAAGTCCCTTTGGTTCCTCTAGTGATACATATCTAATGACTCTGTGGCATGTGAAAGAGGGTAACCTTTAATGTTAGCCTAGCTGAAACACTCCTTTATTGTCTACACACGTGGGCGTTCACCAGCATAGAATAGTTCACACATTTATGCTGTGTTTTTGGAACAATGAGCTTCAACTCATTGTTCAAATAAGAGGTTTAAAAGAGCTGTTTAAGGAAATTATTAGGTTTTGAGTTTTATTGCCATATTTTCTGAAATATGCAACAGTTCCTGAGTTTCCTTAATGAAAAGAATGATCACAATATTGAATGGAAAAAATGGGTCTTCAGGAATGTTTTTATAAATTATTGTATGTGAATACAAAATGATTCTTGCCCAATGGATAGCATTAATCCATGGTATCCATTGGGCTGCTGTGAGTCAGAATTCTATAACAATCCATGATTAAACAATGGCCTTCCGTAGCCTCTTGACGAATTGATTTCCAAGTTCTTGACGCTGACCATAAACCATTTAAGTGTGTTGTGTCAGTAAACCGTCTACTGGATTACCCACCATGTGCGTGTACCCACACACACACTTCGGTTTAACATGTACATTCACATCTACAGACAGTGACTTTCTTGCTGCACTCAGTGGCTCATAAAAGAGGCTCAGTGAGAAGCGGAGAACTCCTCGGCTCATTTGATTACTCGCATATGTGAAAACACAGGCAGCTCTGAAAAGCTCAATCCATGCTGATTGGTATGGATTGTAGCTCAACCTAGAAGGCATAAAATACATTGTCAATTCTGTGTTTTCACTCCTGCTGAGAGGTCTTCACATATTCCATGACGACCAGTTGAAAGCAAGCTGTAGTGGAACATATGTGGTGTTCTAACTCATGTCTTGATGCATTAATGACACAACATCTCCTTCAGACACAGTTTGGTCTTCTCGCTCTGGCTCAGCTAAGAGAGAAAAACAACGTCATGTGTTGGAAAAGATATCAGGGTGTTTTCCCCCAATAAGCAGCACCAGAGACATTAATATAGAAGTGAATGCCATTAGCTAATGATGGGCGCTTAACTTTATGAGACTTTGTGGTTTGGAGGAAATGGAGCTCTGAGAAGGCAGTTTTACAGAGCAGCTGGAGGGCTTTGTTATGTGCAGTCAAGTTACTTTCGCACGCTTACATTTAAATATCCATGCACACTCTAACTATCAATGTATGCACACACACACACACACACACACACACACACACACACACACACACACACACACACACACACACACACACACACACACACATCAACAACAACAGTCACAACCCTCTGCTGAGTCAGCACTGCTGGCTGTTTGCACAAGCTGGGCCCTCGCCCTCTGTCTTCACCCCAATATAGCTCAGCTGTCTCGGGCTTTTCATGTCTGACGGTTTTACCACTTGGCTAATGCTAACAATTGTATTATTAAAACAATAACAGAGTGAAGATTTACCGCCTATGCTGCAGACACTTGGGCGTGAGATTGTTGGAGGATGACTGCGACCATGCCCTGTCAACTCCTGCACAAGCTGTCAGTATAGTTTCTGCGTAGGCTAGTCTAGTCCGTGTGATGATCTGTAAGTCGCCACCAATCAGTAGGGGTTCCATTAAAAGACAATATCCAGGAAGAAAAAAATAGTTCACCTCCAGGTAGTCTGATATGTCAGTGGGTTTAAGCATGTATAATGTCACCTCAGTGACCGCAGATCTGTTTCTTTCCACACTTTCTTTATTGAATACTAAACTATAATGGCAAACAAAACAAGCAGCCAGCCAAACAAACAAACAAACAAACAAACAAACAAATATCAACAGCAATTAAACAGTCACAGTAGAAAACACAAGCTCCTTCTTAGATGTGAAGGACACATGCAGTACATACATACAATTACTAGAATATAATCACAAGGTTGTTCCAAAGCTCATAAATACAAACTAGTATAATTGAACCTCATGGGACAAAAACTACAGTCGTACCTTGACATATGAGCGACTCCACACGCCAATTCAAGTTACAAGTCTTACTTCAGACCACCACTGCTACTTGGCAGGTGGATACGACAGCAGCTGAGACTAGATCTCCTTCTTAACCATGTGTTGGTGGATGGATACAACATCAGCTTCTTCTGCATTATTATCTGAAGATGTACTGTATGAGGTTCTACTGTACTATAATCTGAGGATTTACAGTATTATTATCTAAGTTACTACTGTATTATTACATACCTGAGGTTCTACTATATTATTATCTAAGGTACCACTATATCATTACCTGAGGTTCTACTGTATTATTATCTAAGGTACTACTGTATTATGATCTCAGGTACTACTGTATTATTATTATTATTACTGATATCTGAGGTTGTACTGTTTTATTTCTAAGGTATTACTGTATCATTACCTGAGTTTCTACTGTATTATTATCTGAGGTACTACTGTATTCAAGTTTTAAATAGTACCTCAGTAACCTTAATGTTGCTTTCGCTCTGCCAGTCACTTGTTGGGGGGGGGGGGTGCCTTGCTCAGGGGCAAAAGTCCAACACACCAAAACAGAGAGGGAGACAAAGAAAGAGGGACACTCCACCAAGAAACAGAGAGAAAAGGTGCTTAGTCAACAAAAATTTAGCAGATGAGAAAATCTGCATTTAATGCAAATAAATATATATGTAGAGACGTATAATACCTAGTATGAATTTCCTCAACACATAGTGCTATGTAAAGCTGTCAAATCTGAGCAGACAGTCCAGAAAAGGAAAGTTCAATAGTTCAGGGACGCAGTTTACACACAAAGGTGGGGGAAGAGACCAGTGGAAAATCCCTGAAAGTCTCAAGGATACAAGGGGACGGGGCACAGAAATCACAGCATAATCTTCAACCCAGCAAGAATCCAAAAAGAATGGAGCTTGGCCTTAGCAATGAAAATTACCATTCTCTTCTGACCAATTAAATATCAAAAATGAGACCAAATTTTGTTAGGAGTTAATCTACTTCCTTCTTCTTCTTGCATGTCTTATGTTTCTCCTACCCTGTGTATTGTGTCTGTCTTTAACTTGACTTTACACTGTTTTCCACTCCATCCTCTCCTTTGTGCACCTGCCTCTCATCAGTCTAATCAATCCTCAGTATGAAGACCCAGGTCATCATCATGCAGTATATGTTTTAACCCGTTAGTCTGCCAACCCAAACAACGGTCCCATAGACTAGAGAGGATTTGACGCTCGACAAAAACCTACGTAGCCTATGCAACAGGGAACGATAGCTTTATAACATACTCGAAGGCTCGCTGTAAAAGCGCTTACCACTCTACACTAATAGAGGAAAATAAAGACAACCCTCGGTTTCTTGTCAGCACTGTAGCCAGGCCGACTAAGAAACAACAGTGTTGAGACTACCATTCCTTTAAATCTGGACTGCGATGATTTTCTTACTTTCTTTCAAAACAAAATTCCAAGTCTTAGGGATGATATCAATCACATACTACCAAACATCAATTCCATAGGAGAGGAAGTGGTTAAAACTAGCAATGTTCTGGAGTGCTTTCATCAAATGGAACTCTCGGACTTAAATTCCCTAATTTCCTCTGCTAAACTCACCCACCAGTCTGCTACACAAAATTTCAACTACGTATCTTAAAGAAGTATTGCCATTAATAAATAATCTCATACTTTCAATAATTAACCAGTACTTTAAGTTTATGTGCCACAATCTTTTAAAGTGGATGTGATCAAGCCCCTCTTTAATAAACTAAACCTTGACGTAAGCCTCTTTTCAAACTACAGGCCGAACTCCCACCAGCCATTCCTATGTAAGATTCTAATGTAGTGGCTGAACAGCTAAATGACTATTTATTGGAAAATTATCTGATAAACTTTCAGTCAGTTTTTAGAACAAATTACAGTGCAGAGATTGCACTGCTAAGAGTTTCAAATGAACTTTTGATAGCATCAGATGGAGGTCTTCTATATGTTTTAGTTTTATTAGTCTTGAGTGCAGCCTTTGATACTGTTGATCATTTCATTCTCAGGAGATTAGATGATGTGGGCATTAAAACTCAGCATTAAGCTGTTTTAGATCATATCTGTCTGAATATAGCTGCAGGAGGGCACAAGCCAGTGTCTTATTGTGCCAGACCCAGGCCCGGATAAATACAGAGGGTTATGTCAGGAAGAGCATCCCAGGTAAAACTTTTGCCAAATAAATATGCAAATCAAATATATGACTTTCATACCAGATCGGTCGAGGCCCGGGTTAACAACGACGGTGTGATGTTCAATGTTGTAAGTGGGTATGCTCCACAGGTAGGATGTGAGTTGGAGGAGAAGGAGAAATTCTGGCTGGACTTCGATGAAGTGATGCAGAGCATACCTAGAAGTGAGACAGTTGTCATTGGTGCAGACTTCAATGGTCTTTTTGGTGCAGGAAACAGGTGATGAGGAGGTGATGGGCAGGTTTGGTATCCAGGAGAGGAATGCAGAAGGACAGATGGTGGTTGACTTTGCAAAAAGGATGGAAATGGTTATATTTAATACTTTCTTTCAGAGGAGGCAGGAACATAGGGTGACCTGTAAGAGTGGAGTTAGGAGCACACAGGTAGACTACATCTTGTGTAGACGGTGTAATCTGAAGGAGATCAGTGACTGCAAAGTAGTGGTAGGTGAGAGTGTAGCCAAACACCATAGGATTGTGGTGTGTAGGATGACTCTGGTGGTGAGGAAGATGAAAAAGAGAAAGACAGCGCAGAGGACAAAATGGTGGAAGTTGAAAAATGAAGTGTTAAATAACTTTTAGGTAGGAGTTAAGACAGGCTCTGGGTGGTCAGGAGGTGCTGCCAGATGACTGGACAACTACAGCTAATGTGATCAGGGAGACAGGTAGGAGAGTACTTGGTGTGTCATCTGGAAGGAAAGTAGATAAGGAGACTTGGTGGTGGAATGAGGAGGTACAGGAGTGTATACAGAGAAAGAGGTTAGCTAAAAAGAAATGGGACACTGAGAGGACTGAGGAGAGTAGACAGGAGTACAGGGAGATGCAGCGTAAGGTGAAGGTAGAGGTAGCAAAGGCCAAAGAAGGGGCTTGTGATGACTTATATGCTAGGTTGGACAGTAAGGAGGGAGAGACTGATTTATACCGGTTGGCAAGACAGAGAGACAGAGATGGGAAGGACGTGCAGCAGGTTAGGGTGATTAAGGATAGGGATGGAAGTCTATTGACAGGTGCCAGTAGTGTGATGGGAAGATGGAAAGAGTACTTTGAAGAGTTGATGAACGTGGAAAATGAGAGAGAACAAAGACTAGAAGAGGTGACTGTTGTGGACCAGGAAGTAGCAAAGATTAGTCAGGATGAAGTGAGGAGGGCACTGAAGAGGATGAAGAGTGGAAAGGCAGTCGGTCCTGATGATATACCTGTAGAGGTTTGGAAGTGTCTAGGAGAGGTGGCAGTAGAGTTTCTGACTGGGTTGTTCAACAGGATCTTAGATAGTGAGAAGATGCCTGAGGAATGGAGAAGTGTGCTGGTGCCCATTTTCCTGAACAAAACTGTGCTGAGACCAGCGATGTCGTTTGGTCTAGAGACAGTGTCACTGAGGAAAAGACAGGAGACAGAGCTGGAGGTAGCAGAGATGAAGATGCTGAGGTTCTCTCTGGGAGTGACCAGGATGGATAGGATCAGGAATGAGTACATCAGAGGGACAGCACATATTAGAGGTTTTGGAGATAAAGTCAGAGAGGCCAGACTGAGATGGTTTGGACAGAGCAGATATAGTGAATATATTGGTAGAAGGATGCTGAGTTTTGAACTGCCAGGCAGGAGGCCTAGAGGAAGACCAAAGAGGATGTTTATGGATGTAATGAGGGAGGACATGAAAGTAGTTGGTGTGAGAGAAGAGGATGCAGAAGACAGGGTTAGATGGAGGCAATTGTTTCACCGTGGCGACCCCTGAAGGGAGAAGCTGAAAGGAAAAGAAGAAGATCATATCTGTCTGAATGATTTCAGTTTGTCCAAATCAATAATAAATCTTCACATCAAGAGACTCTAAATTGTGGAGTACCTCGAGGATCTGTTCTGGGGACAACACTGTTTTATCTGTGTATGTTACCATTGGGAAACATAATATGAATGTATAACATTAATTTTCACTGCTATGCAGAAGATACCCAATAATTTTTGTCAATTAAAAAAAAAGCAAATCTGATTAATTAGACTTGCATCAGGATTATTAAGTGTTATCCCTGAGGTTGTCTGTGTAGGTTCTCAGTTATCCAGGTCATGGTTATCCAAAGTTGTTTAAATCGATCCAGTTTTTTTGAAAACATTTCACCTCTTACACTGGAAAAGCAGGAAAGTAATCTGGTACCTCATAAGTACTGATGCATATCTTAACCTGGGTGCAGATTTGATTTTGAAGGTAATTCACATTATTAAAAGGGAATTCACAATGATGCTTAAAACCCTACCTTGCAGTTTTCAAAAAAGTCAGCATAACCTTGATTTTAGCCACCTGTTCAACTATTTCACCAAGTGACATGAAAATGATTTATAGGTTTTGTTTAGTACTGCTAAAACACAAACAAACAGTTCCAAATAATGTAAAAAAAATATGCTGGCACAGGTAAAACACAGTAAGTTAGGGTGTATTCCAATTGTGATCCTATGCTGACCACGTCCCGTTATTTGACTTAGAACTCAGAGTATTTTGCGTCAGTAGTTACGCCACAGATTTAATCTTAGAACTTCAATTTACATTGAGGAGAAGATGGAATGCTACCAAAGTTCAAAACAGGAAACACTGTGGTTGAACACACTAATAGAAACAGACAATACAGACAGGCAGATGCAGAGAAGCATGCATTCATGCAACCACATGCAACTGTATGTCAATTCCTTTTATTCATAAAAACTAAGAGTACAGAAACAGTCTTTGACATTCAGAAGGAATCCCATTCATAGAGTAGTAACATTAGTGTTATCCTTAGATAAACATCACAGATGGATCAGGTGTCTTTCATTAATGACGCCAGGACAAAGTCATTAGTAGGATTAACACACTAATCATCACAAGGACATGCACAACTCAGAGCTCTTCATCTTTTGAACTACAACCAGAAGTGGCATGAAATAATTGTTTGTGTTTCTTTTTTGCCAGTCAGGTCTGATTGAGGTGATGGAGGCAGGATGACTCACACAAATGGATTGTGCAGTGACAATGTATACCACATCATATGAGCCCTAAATCACCAGAAGTTCCCACACTTCCCAAACCACAGGCAACAACAAGAAACACGCCCAGAATTAACTGAGATGTCACTCGTACGGTCATGATATTATCCTGCTCTCATTACTTGATGCAGTTTTTCCATTCCTTGTTGACGAGTTGCATTAGATGGTTGATTGGTTGGCAGTTACTGCATCTTGAATGTAAGGTTAGTCTAGATTAATGTCATACTTTCCTTAGTGCTTATATCTTCTTTCTTCCTTTCCTTTCGGCTTTTCCCTTCAGGGGTCGCCACAGCGAATCAGTTAGCTCCATCTAGCCTTGTCTTCTGCATCCTCTTCTCTCACACCAACTACCTTCATGTCCTCTTTCACTACATCCATAAACATCCTCTTTGGTCTTCCTCTAGGCCTCCTGCCTGGCAGTTCAAAACTCAGCATCCTTTTACCAATATATTCACTATATCTGCTCTGTCCAAACCATCTCAGTCTGGCCTCTGACTTTATCTCCAGAACCTCTAACATGTGCTGTCCCTCTGATGTACTCATTCCTGATCATATCCTTCCTGGTCACTCCCAAAGAGAACCTCAGCATTTTCATCTCTGCTACCTCCAGCTCTGTCTCCTGTCTTTTCCTCAGTGACACTGTCTCTAGACCAAAGAATATCGCTGGTCTCACCACAAAACTGTGGTACACTTTGTACACCTTTCCTTTCATTTTAGCTGAAACTCTTCTATCACACATCACACCTGACAAATTTCTCCACCCGTTCCATCCTTGTACACACTTCTTCACCTCTTTTCCACATTCTCCATTGCTCTGGGCTGTTGATCCTAGGTACTTAAAATCCTCCACCTTCTTTCCAGGACAAACCTATACCTCTGTAGCTTCTCCTCCACCTGTTCCCTGCTCTCACTACAGATCACAATGTCATCTGCAAACATCATAGTCCATGGAGATTCCTGTCTAACCTCGTCTGTCAGCCTGTCCATCACCATAGTGAACAAGAAGGGGCTCAGAGTTGATCCGTGATGAAGTCCCACCTCCACCTTGAACTCCTCTGTCACACCTACAGCACACCTCACCACTGTCTTACAGTCCTCATACAATTCCTGCACCACTCTAACATACTTCTCTACCACTCCAGACTTCCTCATACAATTCAACAGTTCCTCTCTGGGCACTCTGTCATAAGCTTTCTCCAGATCTACAAAAACACAATGCAGCTCCCTCTGGCCTTCTCTGTACTTCTCTATCAACATCCTCAAGGCAAATACTGTATCTGCAGTACTCTTTTTTGGCATGAAACCATACTGCTGCTCACAGATGCTCAGGCATCTTCTCACTATCTAAGATCCTGTTGAACAACCCAGTCAGAAACTCTACTGCCACCTCTCCTAGACACTTCCAAACCTCTACAGGTATATCATCAGGACCGACTGCCTTTCCACTCTTCATTCTCTTCAATGCCCTCCTCACTTCATCCTGACTAATCTTTGCTACTTCCTGGTCGCCTTGCTTCAGCTTTCTCACCCTGCTGCTTTGACTGTTGCTGGTGTGGAGCCGAAAGCTGCGGTTCCACCTCTTGACATCCCTCCCTTGCACAGGCTGGACCAAAGATGGGATGGTGATGAGCGCCAGTTGGTGGTTTGATCGGGGAAACATGTCCAGGATGCGTTTTACCTGGAGTGGCTGGTTGTTATGCCATTTTGCGAATGCCAGGTCTGGATTAGTGGTGGTATTCCATCTTGCAGAGTAGAACGTGTGTGGTTCCTTGGGAACGTATATGAGTGTAGCGTCAACAGTAGAGGACCATTCTACCAGGAAGTCTCCATCGATGTTGGAGCTGCTGTAACCCAGTCTGTGTGGTGGCTATTAAAGTCTCCAGCATACACGGCAGGGGCTGAGAGGTCTGGCAGGGACGATGGGACGAGTCTGCTGGATGTTGGTTTGTAGATGTTTACGATGGTAGTGTCTTGCAGTTTAGTTGTAATCCATTCTATCTCTGCACCCTCTGGAGATTGTCCAGTCGCTGACCAGGGCACATCTTTGTGGATGAATGTGGCAATGCCATAGTTTTTATTGGCAATGTGGCCGGCCAACGTGTACCCGGGGACCCTCAGGATGTTGTTATTTTCCTGGTGGGTCTCCAGCAGGGTGATCACTGTCACGTTATTTTTGCTGGCTATTTGCTCAAGGATGTTAATCTTGGCAGTGGTTAGGCCTTCGACATTGAGGTGGAGAAGCGCTAGTGCTGGGGCTGTGGTCGGTGGACGTTGTGAAGACATTTGTTTCGCTTGAAGGGCATACAACCTTGCAACTACTCTTCAGCTACTTGCGGGGGAGGCCACGTGGAGGCTGTCTTCTTCTCCCCCTGCTCACATCCTACCTGTGGAGCATACCCACTGACAACATTGAACATCACACCTTCGATTTTCTAGCTTCAGACTCATCACTCTATCTGACACTCTTTTTACCTCCAGGACATTCCTAACAAACTCCTCTTTCAAGATACTCCTACTCCATTTCTCTTCCTATCTACACCGTGATAGAACAACTTGAACCCTGCTCCTAAACTTCTAGCCTTGCTACCTTTCCACCTGGTCTCCTGGACACACAGTATGTCTACCTTCCTCCTCTGCATCATGTCAACCAACTATCTACCTTTTCCTGTCCTAGTTACAACATTCAATGTCCCTACTCTCAGTCCTATACTCTTGGCATTCCTCTTCTCTCTTCTTATGGGCACACTTTCCTCCTCTCCTTCTTTGACCAACAGTAGTCCAATTTACACCAGCGCCCTTTAGGTTAACAGCGCCGATCCGGTATGGAAGTCATACGTTTGATTCACATGTTTGATTTGGCAAAAGTTTTATGCCGGGTGCCATTCCTGACGCAACCCTCTGTATCCGGGCTTGGGACCGGCACAATTAAACACTGGCTTGTGTCCTTTTGCGGCTACATTATTTTCCTTAGTGCTTATATAAAGATCATTTTAGTATCAGTAAGCATTAGGTCTCTTTTAATCTCTTTTTCACAAACATTAAGTGATTAATATGCTGATTAAAAGTCAGTTTTTGGATCCATAAAATATCTACAGAGCTCCACAACAAACAGTGTTACAGCACTTTAATAAACAGCTGAACAAAATAAGAACTTTATTAAGACTTGGTAAAAAAACAACTCCGTACCATTGGAATGTTGTATTTCATGTCTCCAGAAGGCTGAAATCCTTTATTTCTTTATGGCCTAACATTAATTACACATGACATTATTATAATCACTGCAAACTTGATGTGTTCCAGTGTAGAGATAATCGTCATATTACTGTATGAATGAAAGAAAGATTTTTGATTTAAAAAAAACACGTTTATTCACAGAAAAAACAAATTAACAAATTAGTCACACTCATACAAAAACTAACAAAGAAAATTTTACATAAAAGGAATCCACATACAAAAATAAATAAATAGAAGAAAATAATAATCAAACTAAATATAAATTAAATGAACCAATGACCGAACACGAGCTTTTAACTGAACACAGAGCACGATACATCTTTGACACACCACAAATTCTTAAGTTTCTAAATCGTTCATTGCTCTGAAGAAATTAAAATCTATTCTGATTCTTGCTTGAAGTGTTCTTTTCAAAATTACTTCTGCATCACTGTATGAAGAGCCTTCGACCTTTTTTTTCCCTACTTAAATACACTGCCATTTTTGTTTGGCCCAGAAGGAACTTTAAAATCTACCAACCATTTTTTTTTGGTTTTCCTGCGTTTAAAAATGATTATGTAGATCTGTCTCATAAAAACAAGACCAAATGAGAGAAAGACTCTCTCTAAAAACAGGAACAGGTTTTCGAGCCTCTGGCAGTCCAGGAAACAGTGGAAAACAGTTACTCTGCGAGAACAGAACGGACAGTTTTCTGACACATCTCCATTGGAGATCTCCAACATTTTTGGTTAACAGTGTCTTATAGAAAGACTCTCACGAAGGGTTCACGCCTGTTGCCGGACCAAGGTGAACCCTCCATGGCCCTGGTCTGGTCCGGCCGCCTTCCTTGGGTGAAGCCTCCTCAACGCAAACGTCACCTGTTCCACAGTGATGGCCGTGTGTGGGGGCATGGCACGTTGATCCCTTTGGCCGGGGGCTCTGGCAGTTGAGGTTGGGGAAAGGTCTGGGTTTGGACTGAGGTAGATGGGTGTGGTGGACAGAGAGGGAGCGGGGGAGGCAGGTGAGCTGGATGGAGAGGAGGAGAAGGAGGCATGTGGAGTCAGATCAGCTGGGCCGGGGGAACTCTGGGGACAGGGGCATGGAGTGGTGGGGGAGCTGAACCGATTAAAAAAGCTGTTAAGTTCATCAGCTTGCTCCACATTCCCCTCACTGTACCGCGGCCCTCTCCATATCTGGTGATGGCCCTCATGCCACTCCAGACCTCCCGCATCTGGTTACACCAGAGCTGGTTCTCCAGCTTCCTTCCATAGTTGTCCTTGGCCTCCCTCAGGCAGAGTCTCACTGCCTGCTGGGCCTCCCTCATCTCCTTCTCGTTCCCACTCCTGAACGCCCGCTTCTTCCTGTTCAGGACAGCCTTCACCTCCTTGGTTACCCAGGGTTTGTTGTTTGGGTAACACATGACTGTCCTGACAGGGACCACTGTGTCCACACAGAAGCTCATGTAATCCGTCAAACACTGGGCCGCCCTGTCGACATCCTCCCCATGTGAGCCCACGATGACATCCCAGTTGGTGGTCTGGAAGCTTCTGGGGACCACCTTCTGACCTGCCGGGTTGTTGCTGGCAGCCGTTTCACCAGCGGGATGTAGGTGGACTGAAGGTACACTAAGTTATGGTTAGATTTACCTAGTGGGGGAAGAGGGGTGGTGTATGCCTCCTTGGCATTCGTGAAAACAGATCAATGGTTCTGTTCTTCTGTGTGAGGCAGTTCACACACTGGGTCATTGTGGGGAGAGATGAGTCCAGTGTGACATGGTTAAAGTCCCCTGTGATGATGACAAGCGCCTCCGGGTGCCAGGTCCGAAAATCAGAGGTGGTCGTACAGATGGTCTCTCGTGCCGTCTCTGGGTCTGCACGTGGAGGGATGTAGACAGTGAGGACAATGACGTGTGAAAAATCACGCGCCATGTAGTGGGGCCTGATGCTAACAGCTGTTAGCTCCAGTTTTCACAGTTACATGTCCTGGATGACGCCATCTGTTGTTCGCCATCTGTTGTTGAACTCGCTGCCCACCTTGTTGGGCAGCGAGTTCACATTCCCCATGATGATGGAGGGAACCGAGGGTCTGACCCCCGGCTGTTAGCTCTAGTCGGTAGCCTAGCCTTCTTATGTTTACCTCCCCAGCTCCCTCTGTACCGCCGCTGGATCTCGGTGGGGATGAGATCGCGGATCCCAGGTTCTCCTCTGACTTTCATGGACAGCATTTGCTCTCTGGAGTACATGAACACAGTACTATCCATCGTGGTTAAATAAATAAAAGTAAAGACTTAGATAAGACAAGAAAAACGATAAAAACAGAAGACATACAACGGAGCAGACGAAAACCTGCGGCTAGCTTGCGCATGTGCAGTTCAGGTAGTTGCGGAGGAGATTTCTCCATACAGGGTCTAAATCTTGGCAATAAAATTAGAGCTGAAACCAAAATGTTTAAAGGTGTGCCACAAAGTACGAGTATTCAACTCTTATCAAAAGCCTTTTCTTGATCCATGGAAATAGGACCAAGTTCTGTGCCCAATGAACTTGAGAGTTCCAAAAAATTCTGAATTACATGTACGTTATCCGTGATTAGCCTTCCTGGAACACAGTAAGTCTGGTCCACATGAACAACCTGCTCCATCACTTTTCTTAGCCTGTTGGCCAAGACTTTGGAGAGGAGCTTGTAGTCTGTGCAGAGGAGGGACACCGGCCGCCAGTTCTGAATGTCCTGCAAGTCTCCCTTTTTCAGCAACAGTGTGAGGACTGTCCTCCTGGAGCTCAGGGGCAGCCAATTTTTTCATCAGGCTTTCCCTGAGCACAGAGAGCAGGTCCTCGCCAATTACTGCCCAGAAGTCTTTATAGAACTCGATTGGCAGGCCATCTAGGCCAGGAGACTTGGCAGGTTTGATCCCCTGCAGGGCCACAGAGAGCTCCTGCAGGTTGATGTCAGCATCTAGACAGTTGTTACTGTCTGCAGACACCTTTGGCAGACCAGAGAGAAATGTTGCCAGTGTTCCTTTTTTTTTTTTTTTGTGAAACAAATTTTTTTTTGTCTTGTCTGCATGTATTCTCATAGTTTAACCCCATAAAAAGGGTCAACCTTTTATGAGATCAATGCTTATTTTAGTCTTGCAGCAAAATCTTTTATATATTTTAATGCATGCATGTGACCATCACCACTCCTCTCTGGGAACTAAATTGTCAGTCTTTATTAGAATTTCCTATTGTGAGCCAGAGAGGGAAGTGCTGCACCTCTGTGAGTTAAGGGGGAAAGCAAAAGGAGACAGGGAGAGAGAACATAAACAAGGTAGTGGATAGACAGGCAGTGGTGTTGGAGTGGAAAAGGTTTAGGCTGTTTTATCCTATCTTAGAACTGATATCTCAACACCAATGTTACAAAACATCAGATTAGTGGAGGTCCTGATAGTATAGAATAGGCCACCAGAGGAAACCAGTGTAGGAGGAAGACAGAGGGCATAATATTGTGACTGAAGTGACACTCAGCACATTCTGACGGGACCCAGTGGTTCTCAATAATTGGACTCGACAGGAGCTGATAAGCCCTGACCCAACATACATGTGTGATGAAACCAACACCCAGATAGGCTACCAGAACTCAACAGGGCCACGCTAGCCGAGCACTCCCAACCCCGGCAGCCAGGAGCATCCAGAAGCCATCACCCGAAGAGCCACCGGGGGCACCGAGAACCACGTAGACCCAGGGACCCAAAGGAGGCAACAGCCGCCACCGCCAAGGCGCACGGGACAGGCCCAAGGGGCATGGGGCAGGGAGGCCCCCCACCAGCCCAGCGCTGTCCAGACTACTCCAAACATCGCAGGGCCCCCTCCAAGGTGTGTGTGTGTGTATGTTGCATTAAAATTGGAGGATGGGGGGGACAAGTGAGGCGTATATGGGGAGGATATAGCACCCTAGAGCACTGCAATCCGCCCCACAACCATGCCCACTGCCCTTATCCCCATCCATTCCCAAAGCCCTAACTGTGCACTGCATGTGCCTAAAAGTTATCATGTATAGTGCAGTGTGAGATATGTGTAGTGAACATTAGGAGGCAATCTGGTGTGTTCCCGGCCCACATGAACAGGGCCGTGAGGGGGACCGGGATCACAGCCGGTCAACCACCCCGAGCCTGCAACCCAGCTACCAAAGACCAACCGGCAAACGGCCCAAGCCACCAATCCGCCCTGCAACAACAACAACCCAGAGGTGCACCACCACGGCACCACAGAGGGGAATGAAGGCAATGCATGCCCCGCCCCACCAGGCCCGGCCGCCGGGCCACAGAGGGCCAGCCCCGCAGGACCGAGGCCAGCGACTAGCCCAAAGCCACCACACCATCCAGGGGAGGCAGCCGCCCAAACAGCCAGCCCCCCCCACCCCCATCCCCTCCACCAACCCCACCCCCTCCCCCTCACGACCAACCACTGAACCAACCGATGGGGCCACACCACCCACGAGCCAGCCACCCACACCAGGCCGGGCACCCCGGCATCACAACACATGCCCACCAACCACTGCCAGCCGGACACCGCTGGCCAACAGCCAGCAGCTAGCTCACCCCCAACACACTGAGGCATTTTCCAGCACCACCACCGGTCCACCAGCCAGACCAAAGGTCAAGCGTAGGCCTAACGAAACAGCCCCATGAGCGGATAGCAGATGGCGCGCCATCAACAGAGCCTGACCTCCAGCCAGCCACACCAGCCAGCAGCGTGATAGCCCCAGCAGCACCCAGCAGACCCCCCACCGCAAACAGCGACATGGAGACTGAACCCACGGTCCGCCCGGAATTCCCGCCGCACCCGGATAGTGTGGTAGGGTGTGTCATCCCTCTGCCCAACCCCACCCCAACCCCGCCCACCATCCCGAGAAGGAGCACCCAGCCCCCCAGGTCTGAAAGACCAGAGAAGGTTGTAATTAGTGTACATACTTCCTTCACTGATGTATTTGGATTTTCTAGATAAAGTAAAATGTCATCCGCATATAAGTTAATGTTGTGTTCCGACTCCTGAGAGCAGATACTTTTAATATTCAGGTTTTGACGTATTACTACCGCCAGTGGTTCAATAAATATTGAGAACAATAAGGGAGATAGAGGGCATCCCTGTCTGGTTCCTCATTCTAAAGTGAAATTTGGTGAAATTATCCCATTAGTGGTGACTGTGGCCTTAGGTGAGTTATATAAGGTTGATACCCACCGGATAAACGACTCACCAAAGCCAAATTTATGAAGCAATGTGAAAAGAAAAGTCCAATTAACTTTGTCAAAGGATTTTTCAGCGTCAAGTGATATAACAATTGCTTTCCTGCTGTTGCGCTGTGTCAAGGTAATCAGATTGAGTAGTCTTCTAACATTGTTGGTAGTGTGTCAACCCTTAATAAATCCTGTTTGATCACTGTGAACTATTGATGGAATAATTTTCTCCAATCTGGAGGCAAGTGCTTTAGATATTATTTTAATGTCGGTGTTGATTAGTGAAAGAGGTCGATAGCTAGAAGGATGAGTGGGATCTTTATCTGGTTTTAATAACAATTTCATTGCGGCTGTATTCATGTGACCACTTATATAACCATTATTTTTAATTTCTATTACTACTCTGAAGAAGAGAGGGGCTAACGCTGATTGTTACTGTATATCTCAGTTCTTGTTGTAAGAATTCTGCTTTCTTTGACGGGATGTTATTAAGTAGTTTTGAATTTTGTAGTTCAGTCCATAATTTTTCATTTGGATTTAAAGCATAATCCTCAATTATACGTTTGAGTTTTTCTTCCATTTCTGTTTGCATTTGTTGTTCCTGGTTTTTTTTGAATGAGGAGTATAATATTATTTTACCCCTGATTACGGCCTTCCCAGTTTCCCAAAGTAAAGAAGGAGAGGAATCAGGGAATTCATTATATTTTAAAAATTCTGCCCATTCTTGCCTTATTATTTTATCAAATTCTGGATCTTTAAGCAGAGAAATGTTGAAGCACCAAGTCTGTGGAGGTTTATAGTGGTTAACTGTTTGTAGCCTGAGGAATATCGGTGCATGGTCACTAATAATGATTGGATGAATTCTAACAGAAGATTTATGTGCGATAGAATTATTAGTGAGGAAAAAATCAGTTCTTGAGAATGATTGATGCAACGCAGAGAAGAAAGTGTTTTCCTTTTTTGTTGGGTTTTTAAGTCTCCAAATGTCATCTAGTCCAAAATCTTTCATATAATCCTGCAGAACTTTAACTGATTGTAGTTGTTTTACTTGCATTGTTGAAATATTTGATCGATCCACTGGGGGATTCAGAACTATGTTGAAGTCCCCACCAATAACAGTTGTTGAGTTAGCTGATAAATCAGCTAAATGAGAGATGATTGTATGGAAAAAAGCTGGATCATCGTTAATGGGTGCATATATATTACCGATTGTGTATAGTTTATCAAAGATTGTTGCCTGAATAATAATGTATCTGCCCTCAGGGTCTGTAACTGTACTGTTTAAAGTGAAAGGGACTCTCTTGTGGATTAGAATGGAGACTCCTCTTTGTCTGTTGTTATAACAAGATGAGAAGATGATATTATAATTTGGATCAGTGAGACATTTTTCTTCAGATTGTTGTAAATGTGTTTCTTGTAGGAGGAAAATATCTGCTTTTAGTTTGGAGACATAGCCCATAATTTTAATTCTTTTTGTCTGTGAGCACATGCCGTGTACATTCCAGGAAACTAAATTTAAATTAGACATAAGAATATATGTTCTGTCTTTAGATTAACGATGATGTAATATAATTTCATTGTGTGTCTGAGTGATCTTTCTGACCTACGCACATCATGATGTTGAGGTGTCAGGTGTTGGATCCAAGATATGTGTATGTCGCAGATAAACATATACAGCATATTGAAATGTATATATACCTGTACGTTGAAACAAAGCACAGCACTGCCTGATAAACTAAGAGTTAACACCATAAAAACATATCATAATAAATAAAAGGGGAAGGAAGAGTTAGGGTGAGCGGGGTGAGTGCGTAGGAGGGGGAGGGATGGGGATACATATATACAGTATAAAGACAAATAAAAGGAGAGGGGGGTGCCTAGATGTAGGAGAATTTTTGGGGAAGTGTAACATTTATATTTATATGTATCATAATAATAATAATAATTATTAATATATTAACATATCCGAGCCGTTCATGAATACTTATCTGACCCATCAAAAAAGCCAGGGGGTGGTGGAGGGCTCACGGAAGAGCTGGCCATCGATATAAAGTTTATCCACGACCAGAGCAGTCTGTTTACCCTTCTGTCTGTGCTCCTACATGATGGGATAGAGCAAGAAGGGCACGACGTACGTTCATCCTGAACGTCGTGCCCCTCAGCTCCCGACCTTTGCTTTTAACAAACACTTTCTGTTTAAAGTGCTCGAATTTTGCGATGATGGGCCGGTGATGGTCTCCTCTCTGGGGTCCAAGCCAGTGGACGCGGTGGAACATGATGGTTTTCACAGTCTCCTCCGGGATTTTGAGGGCGGACTTCAAAAAGTTTTTAACTTGGGACTCCGGGTTGTCCTGTGTGGACTCTTGGATGCCCGAAAAGATGACATTGTTCCGCATGCTCCTCGTCTGGATGTCCAGGACGGTCTCTTTCAGGGACTTATTCTCTTTTTGTAAGATACTTACCTCGGTTGACACAGACGTCAGCTGGGTGTCAGTGGAGGAGTCTTTCTTTTTCCTCTTGTTAGGATTCTCCCAGGAGGTAGCGACCCTAGGGCTTTCCATGGAGCTCCAGTAAAAATTCTTGTCTATAAACTTCTCCAAGTCCTCCACTGTGAGTATAATTCTACGTACAGATAACAACTTAGCAACAGCAACATAGCAACAGAGAAAAAGTGAGAGAGAGCATCCATCAGAGTAATGTTATTGAACTTACTGCGTACCATGGCGCTCCTCCCGTGCACGCCCAGCAGCTGAGCTAAAGCACGCTTTTGGTCTTTGAGGGCTGTAATATGCCCTCTTTCTCCTCTGGACTCTGCTAAAGTCTGCAGTTCTGCCACATGTCTTGTCAGATCTCTCATAGACCTGACCAAGTCACCAGAGACATTTTGAGTGTACTGTAGACACAGGCTCTTGGTTTGGTTTTTACCCACATCCCACCATTGCTGCAAAGAGCTAAAGTCACTTCTTTGTTTTTTAAAACTATTCCAAAAAGTAATAAAAGCTGTTTTAAAACATCTGTCAGATAAAAGTGTTGTATTAAAATGCCAGAAAGCACATCTAGCTTTTATGTTATTAATAAAAATAACATAGAATAACATAAAAATCTAACACAGTACAAGAACGTGATTTGTAAAATCAGCTGGCAAAATGGAACAGCTCTTAAAAACATTAAAACTGTTGGGTAAAACAATAAATGGACATGGATAGTGTATTTTCTCTGTAGCCTACCCATATGTACTGTTGACGTGTGCCATTAAAATTTGGCCACAAGTCAGCCAGTTCATTCAATTTTATAAAATCTTTCAGTTTCTTGTTTAATGCAGCATGAGACTCATAGTGATTCCTGTCTAAAATTGGGTTTTCCCGTACAGTTAAAATCCCCTCCTAAAGACAGGTGCTGGCCTCTTCTGCATTTCTGAATTTCACAATTTAAACTGTTTAAAATCGCCACTATCTGTGCCTACAATTGGAGCATACACACAGATAAAAACCAACGTCTTCCTTTCAACCACTGCCTGTAATTTTAAAATGTGGCCCGATATGATGTCTTCCACTAAAACAGAGCAAGGTTCAAAAGCACAAGAAAATCCCCATTCCACCCCTGGTGCTGATTTTGTGGCTAAAACATATTTCTCTGTTCCATTCTCGCTTCCAATTAATTCATTTTTCACAGTACTGTGTGTTTCCTGGACAAATAAAATGTCTAACTTTTTTATATTTACCAACCTAAAAACAGGCTCTTTTCTCCATGTCCCTCACTCCATCAATGTTTAGTGTGTTTAGCTTAAAATTGCACCTGTGAAGAATGGAGCTAAAAACAAACAAGTACTTAAAACACAGGTTTAAAAAGACAGACAAAATTCAAAACCAACTATTCGTAAATGACAATCATGTTTTTTACTTTTGCCATTAATTTCTTCAATCTAAAAAGTTCTTGCTGAGTAAAAACTGGTTGCTCACTTCCTTATGGGTCCTATTATGAAAATCAAACTTTTTCCTGTTTCATGTCCTCCCTAACCCGACGAACTCCTAGAATCTGGTAAACAAATGCTTCCAGCATCAATAGATATTTGGAGTTTTAGGAATGCACGGCCCGGACCTAATCAAAACGATCGGATTTTGCTAGAATGGCCTTTTATTACGTCACAAGTAGCACTCTGTGATTGGACAAAATGACTGATAATATTGATTTGTGTTAAGGGTAGTTCTAGTCCTTCCAAGCCTGTCCGGGTACTGAAAAAACCTACTCGGTCTCCAACAATTGCCGGACGGTCAAAGCAGGATGCTTATTGATGACCCGGGGGGGTGGAGGGGGCTCGGCCGGAGGGCACAGAGGGCTAGAGGAAACTGGCTTAAGAAGCGACACATGAATAGCTGGGTGGACATTCAGAGAGGGGGGCAACTTCATTCTAACAACACTGGGATTAATGATGCGTTCAATTACAAAAGGGCCAATGTACCTGGGCGCCAGTTTCCTAAATTCCACCTGAAGTGGTAGGTCCCGTGAGGACAACCAAACCTCCCAGCCGGGCCGATAATCGGGGGCTGGTGTGCGGCGACGGTCTGTCAACCTCCGATTTCGAGCAGCTGTGCGGGTGAGAGCTGCTCACACCACACAGGAAGAAGGCAGGATCATGTCTTCAGAGGAATCCTCCACTGAAGGTGCAAACTGATGCGAAAGAATATCAGGCTTGATATTCCGAGACCCAGGCCGGTGGGTGAGCGTAAAATTAAAGCGGCCGAGGAACAAGGACCACCAAGCCTGGTGAGAGTTGAGTCTGCAGGCGGAACGGAGGTATGATAAATTCTTGTGGTCGGTCCATACGACAAACAGGTGAGATGAGCCCTCCAGTCAGTGCCTCCACTCTTGAAGGGCTAGGACCACCGCCAGCAGCTCCCGGTTCCCCACATCATGATTCCTTTCTGCTGGGGATAGCCGACGGGAAAAGAACGCACAGGGATGCATCTTCTGCTGGAGCGCTGGGAGAGAGCCGCCCCCACCCCTGAATCAGAGGCATCCACCTCCACCACAAACTGAGAAGCAGGATCAGGGTGAGACAAAACAGGAGCAGAGGAAAACAGGCACTTCAGCTTATCAAAAGCAGCCTCAGCTGCAGATGACCATTCGAAAGGGACCTTGGTAGATGTGAGTCTGGTTAAAGGGGTAGCAACCTTACTGTAATCTTGAATGAACCTGCGGTAGAAATTGGCAAACCCAAGAAACCTCTGAAGGTGCTTCCTGTCGGTAGGAGTGGGCCATTCGGCCACTGCCTGGACCTTGGCAGGGTCAGTTCTGATTTGCCCCTTCTCCACAACAAAACCTAAAAAGCTAACAGAGGAAACATGAAACTCACACTTCTCAGGCTTAACAAAGAGTCTATTCTCCAATAGTCGCTATAATACCAGTCTAACGTGCTGGACATGTTCCTGAGAAGTGCGGGAAAAAATTTAAATATCATCAAGATAAACAAATACAAATTGATTAAGCATGTCCCGTAATACATCATTAATCAATGCTTGAAAAACCCTAGGGGCATTAGTTAGTCCAAATGGCATGACCAAATACTCAAAATGACCGAGAGGAGTGTTAAAACGCAGTATTCCACTCGTCCCCCTCCCTAATTCGAACCAAGAGATAGGCGTTACGAAGGTCCAACTTAGAAAAGATGGTCGCTTGGTGGAGGTGGCCAAAGGCTGAATCAATGAGTGGAAGGGGATATTTGTTCCTTATGGTAATGTCATTTAAGCCCGTATAATCAATACAGGGCTGGAGTGTCCCATCCTTCTTTCCTACAAAGAAGAATCCCGCCCCCATCGGTGACCATGAGGGACGGATTAGTCCAGCAGCAAGTGAGTCAGCAATGTAGCTCTCCATGGCCTCTCTCTCAGGTCTGGATAGACTATAGAGCTTACTTGAGGGTAAGAGGCACCAGGAAGCAAGTCTATCGCACAATCATAAGGTCTGTGAGGAGGGAGAGATGTTGCGCGGTCCTTGCTAAAAACCTCTTGGAGGTCATGGTACTCGGAGGGCACAAAGGTGAGATCTACTGGCGAGGGCGGAGTAGGTGTGGAAGTGACAGAAACAGGAATGGCAGAATGCCAACAATGTGAGTGGCAGAACAAACTCCAGTTGGTGATTGCAGAGGAAGACAAGTCTACATGTGGGTTATGTAGCTTTAACCAGGGGAGACCTAACACTAGTGGGGAACTGGGGGACGAAATAATATACAAAGAAATTACCTCGTGATGGTTCCCAGAAAGCAACAAGGACAAAGGGGCTGTATGATGAGTAACTCGAGCTAGAAGCCCCCCATCGAGAGCAAACACATCTTTGGGTTCACTGAGGGGCTCAGTTGTCACTAGTGACAAACTCATTGTCAATAAAACTTTCATCAGAACCACAATCTACTAAAACTTGTAAGGAGAAAGAAACTTGTTGCCAGGGTACAGTACCTTTAAGGACAACGCGGTTGAAGTAGGGCGGTGAACAAAATCCCAAAGGAGGTGGCTGGGGATGTGGTTGCTGCTGTCGAGATGGCCGGGGCCGGGAGAGGGAAATAGGAACACACTCCCTGGCTGTCCTTTCCCTGCTTCTCTTACGAAGACGGTTATCTAGACGAATTGCTAAGGATATTAACTCATCTAGAGAAGCAGTCTCATCCTTAGCAGCTAATTTGTCCTTTAACTCTTCACTTAACTTAAAGTGCTCTCATTCCATCCACTCTACGGAAGTCTATGGAACAAATAGAAACAGGGTCTCAGCCCTGACACAAGGAAAGGAGCCTTTCCTTGCAGAGGATGATGTAAAACTTTCCGCATCTCGACGGGGAACAATGCATAATTACTGCAAACAGATGAATTATTGCTTTCCATTGCTACAGCCCAAGCAGCAGCTTTATCGGACAACAAACTCATAATAAATGCCACTCTCGACTTGTCTGGATCCTAAGTTGACAACTGCTGATGAAAAACAAGTGAGCACTGGTGGAAGAACTCCCTGCATACCCTAGCACTCCTGACTACCTGACCAGAGTGGGAATGAAGGGTTCCTTGTGCTGGCTGGGTTCGGTGACAGGAATGTGGACTGGAGTGGCAGGCGTAGGAGACTGAGTGGAGAGCTGATCCAAGCGGCTGTCGAGCCTAGTAACGCTGGAGCTGAGTATGCTGAGCAAGTCCATGATCTCCTGAAGTGCTCTCTCGTGGACTCCAACATGACCGCTTGACAGGCCAAAGCCTGCCGGATATCATCAGTCTCTGCGGGGTCCATGTGGCCAGATTATTCTGTTAAGGGTAGTTCTAGTCTGGACCCCAAGGAGCAGAGACTGACACATGAGTAAAAAATCAACAGCTTTAATTGCTCAGGTTAAACGCTAGTGAGCTTGAGAACAAAAAAAAACAGCTGAGCAAAAACGACTAAACTCCAACAGCATAGAAAATAACTGGCAGCTGAGCGAAACACTCGACACACACATCACAGAAACAGGACGGAATAATCTGGCACCCTCTTAGGGAAAAGCCAGGCCTTTTAAGAAGAGGCTGATGAGTAGAGTGGGAGCTGGTGTGGCTCGTCAGCTACTACGATCCAGACACACCCTCTGAAACAGCTTGACCTGTCAGCAGAAAATGAGTTTTCACAATAACAGCCTGCCAAGCATACCAACAGAACAGAACCATGACACCAAAGGGCGTGGCAATCTCCGAGGGGGAAGTTTGTTCAGGCTACGGTAGCATTGTGCAGTTATGACCTGGCTCAGAGCTACACACCAAAAGTTCCTAACAAGCTGTTGAAATTAATTAGCATTTGGCTAACTATTTTGGTCCAATTCAGTAGTGTGTGTCTGTGCGTGCATGCATGTGTGGGGTTCGTGACCAGCCTACGGTACCAGTGTGTGATAATGACCTGGATCAGGGCTACACACTGAAAGTTCCTCACAAGCTGCTGAAGTCAGCTAGCATTTGGCAAACTAGTTAGCGCTGCTTCAGTCAGGTGTGTATGTGTGTGTGTCTGCCCGGGCTATCCCCAGCATCACAGCAAACACATAAATAGTTGCACATTAATTACTTCTTCCTTTTCTCTAGACTTTTCTCTTCAGGGGTCACAACAGCGAATCAGTGTCCTCCATCTAACACTGTCCTTTGAATCCTCTTCTCTCACACCAACTACCTTCATGTCCTCTTTCATTACATCCATAAACCTCCTCTTTGGTCTTCCTCTAGGCCTCCTGCCTGGCAGTTCAGAACTCAGCATCCTTCTACCAATATATTCACTATCTCTCCTCTGGACATGTCCAAACCATCTCAGTCTGGCCTCTCTGACTTTATCTCCAGAACCTCTAACATTAATAACTAATTAAGAACAATTTTCTGTTTTTTTGTGAATGAAAGCAGCTTTAGCTCTTCTAAGTGATCGGAGAACTGCTTGTATCCACACACACACACACACACACACACACACACACACACACACACACACACACACACACACACACACACACACACACACGAACACTCACGAGAATACAAGAGAAAAACTTGGTCTTACTGGTAAAATCCCATGTTTCATTACTTTGCGTTAGCTTACTCCCGTGTTATCCACGATCTCTCATTGTCCATGACGATTTTCGGAAACACAGCTTTAATTATCTCACTGGCCAGCCTCATCATGTTTACACATTGAGCCACGAGTCTTTGTTAAGATTGGGGAACATGAGGAAGCAGGTCATCGCTTAGCGCCGAAAAATCAACTGTTATATCATGAGAAGAATTAGAGTGAAACACGTGTCGGCAGCGAAGTTACTGAAAGTTAAAAAAGTTCCAGACTACGCCGAACAATCAATCTGTAATGCAGGGGCGTTCGAGTGGCGTACGTAAACAAATGCACGTGAACGCGAGGGGGAGGGAAGTGTTGATCGAGGCATCTCAGAGGGGGGTCGAGATAGAGAGCTGAGAGCTCCTTTAAAACAGAGCTTTTGGGCACGGACGATAATTTATCAATATTCAATCAAAGATATTGAGGATCACCGATCACTTTGGGGCAAAACATTTCAAATACAGTGTAGTTGGACATCTGGCAGCTGGATGACATGAGTTAAAAAAAGCATAATATAGGACCTTTAAAGGTCCCAAAAAACAGATGCAATCTAAAAGCATGCAGAGGTCAGGAAAGAAATGTTCCACTTTAACCGTTAGACCTTTTGTATCATGCAAGAGTTTTTAAATCTTTTGTGAATCATATTTTTCATTTACGGCTTCTTTCAGACTGCTTTAATTTCCACTGTCAGAGCTACTGGTATAAATCGATGTTTTTGTATTTTTTGCCGAAGCAACTTTTTTACTTTTATATTTCTTGTGTCAGAGTTTTTTTCTTTTTGAGGCTAATTTTAAAAATTCCTCATCCATTCGCATTTCTTCTTCCTCCTCCTCCTCCAGCAGACTCGACCACTCTGGCAGCAGTCTCTCTGGCCTCATCAACCTCATCCAAGTCACCCTGTGAATTTTAAGTAACATTATCCGTGCTCTGTGAGTCAGTTACCTGTGTTGCCAATGTTTTGTCACCTGTGTCCTGGTGTTACCCTGTAGCTCCGGGTTGGTGATCGGCGAGTCAGTGGGGGACAGGTTGGAAACCCGCGTGGTTGTGGACTTGAACTTGTCTCCTGAATGCAGGGCTTTGAACCAGAATTTTTTGCCAGTCGGTTCGTTCCAAACAGAAACGGAATTAAAACATTTCCGGTTTTGTGTTCCACCCATAAACTGACGTTCCTGAACCGGTTAGAACAAAAAAATAAAGTTCCTGAACCGGTTAATAACGTTCCTTGTACATATAAATATGTAGGTGCCGTGTTTTGCGCACCATATGACGCACTTATGCATCTTAGAAGCCGTAAAATTTCTCAAAAATCAACGCTGCTCCTTTTAACATGAAGCGTCTCATGTGTACACTGAGTTCAGAAATCTGTAAAAATGTTTTTGTGTGACTTTAGTCAGCGATCCGCCAGATCGGCCATTGTCGGGGGGCTTTTTTCACGCTTCGCCATCTCTCTTGATCTGTGACTCCATGCCCCCCCACACCACCGCTTCTGTCAGAAACACGTCAAGCGGCTGAACTCGGAGCTTGTCTTCATCCTGGAGGATTAACGAAAGAACTCCACCCGCTGGACATCGGTGTGAACAGAGCCTTAAAGTTAAGCTGGGGCGTCGTGGAGCGATGGGAAACCCACGTTTACCAGGTTTGGAGGCATTGCTAAGCGAGTTACACCCCCACTGCTGATGCCTGGACTAACGTGTCTGCTTCGACTTTTGCCCGATGTTTCTCTAAAGCCGGCATCATTACCGGACAGACACCCGGAAACCAGACGGTCAGCGATAGTGAAACTACCGAGAGATTCAATGCAGACCGGAGATGAGGACTTCGAGGATTTAGCACAGATTTATCAAAAAATAAAGAAATAAAAACATATTTAAAAATAATGTCGCGTATTTTTTAAATACATAGTACAACACAGTTCAACCAGAGTCACCTTTTTGGTTCCGTTAGCAACCATGCACGGAATAATGTCCGTTATTTAGACTGCGCATCTTTATACAATGAGTCGAATGGTGCGCAAAATACGGTAACTTAAGGACTTTTAAATTGGCAACTAAAGTAATTAGTTTATCTACTATAGACTATAATTATAGATATATCCCTACCCTACAGTAAACAGTACCACAGCACTACACCTCTGCTTTACGCAAGTTATATCACTGTAGTTAAGGCTTATGCCTCCTACTTAGACACTACATGACATAAGAACAGAATAACTTCCACCATGTCATTTATTGCTGAACAACAGATCTTCATTGTGTTGCTACAAAACGCTGGCAGTACGGGAACACACTGCTCTGAAAATGACTGCAGCCAATGAGTTCATGTCTAAATCCTACATGTTCAGACTGACACACTGCAGTGTTCACCTGTAATGATTAAATGGTGACTGGGAGACCTCCCTGTTCTTAGCTGCTGCTGATAGCCGCTACTTCTCTCTGCTCTCATCCCACATCCAGTGAATGACAGGAAGTGAAACATGAGGTCAAATATTTTTTTCACGAACGAGAAAAACCCCGGTATTAACCGGTTTACAATTATTTTCTGTTCCGAAACATTAAAAAATATAAAGTTTTCGTTTTCGTTTTCGTTTCTGCCAAAATACCAAAAGTTTCCGGTTTTCGTTCCATGAACCGGTTCACAGCCCTGTCTGAATGAGATGACATGTTTGAAGTGGGGACTCTTGCAACCTAGTGGGATCGTTTTAGTAGGAGACATTAGTTGACCGTGTCGGGGACAACTCCTTCTCCAGGACCCCGTTGCTGATGAACGGTGGTGTGTTTGATATTATCACCCTCGTAGCGGGGTTCGCCAGGGTGAACACACCGTTTTCAACTACCTGGTTCACCTTTTCAACGCTGTCAAGGAATATCACCACCTCACTATTCATTCGAGAGGCTGACCCTATGCTGCCGTACCTGACCTTCTCTCCCACAGAAGGTCGGTCACCTCTTCCACCGAGCAGCTGACTGCCGGTGCCAGCTTAAAGACAAGCCGACACGTCAGCCTCTCGAACCCGGAGCTCACCGACATGTCGCCCCTTTGGTCTGCCACGTTGCTGCCTAATCCCCCCAAAAACACCCACAAACTCCCAAACGTAACTGTGATTAAAACTATATTAACAGAACTGTTAATAAATATGAAAAATAAGCAAAAAACAGAATGAAAAATGCAATCTGACACACTCTCCTCTCACTCCCTCTCACACCCTTTCCCATCATGCACCAAGAAAGAAAGAAAGAAAGAAAGAAAGAAAGATTTTTTTAAATTTTTTAATTTTTAATTTTTAATTTTTATTTTTTTGCAAAAACACTTTAATCTCATTCAAACATTTTGCAGTTTTAAATTAGATGAAAGCATTTAAGTGCCTCAGAAGATCTTTTCCAAATAAACTCCAATCACATTTAACATTTAGAACATTTAGAACATTTAGAACATTTAGAACATTTAGAACATTTAGAACATTTAGAACATTTTACAATTTTTCATTAGATGAAATTTACCCTAACCCTAACACTCAAAAACATTAAACACCAAGAAACAAAGGGAAATACATATAAAAATTAATGCATTAAAGAAAGAAAGAAAGATTTTTTTTATTTTTGCAAAAACACTTTAATCTCATTCAAACATTTTGCAGTTTTACATTAGATGAAAGCATTTAAGTGCCTCAGAAGATCTTTTACAAACAAACTTCAATCACATTTAACATTTAGAACATTTAGAACATTTAGAACATTTTACAATTTTTCATTAGATGAAATTTCAAAAACACTAAACACTCAAAAACATTAAACCAAGAAACAAAGGGAAATACAATATAAAAATTAGTGCATTATAACAGGAAGTTTGCAAAAGTGAGGTGGTCATCAACTAAAGTGCATAGGACATTTTTGTAACACCAGATGTTCCTAAAGTTATTCAGGTCTTTTGTCAATTTATAGAAACCAAATTCTAGTTTTAAGCGACATCTGATGTTACAGCAAAAAACAGTAGCTGCTTCTTGAACGGTATTGTTTTCAATTTTCCTCTTCCTGGTCACATGAATTGCAAGTTTTGCCTCCCCAGAAATAAAATTTAAAAGCTGCCACTTTCTCTGATTCGATCTATTGTACCCAGCACCGTAGATGGCTTTCCTGATACTAAAGTTTACATTGAACAAGTTAAAAACATTCGTTAGAAGAGTGAAGATCACTGCAAGTCTCCCACACTCACTGAAAGCATGAAAGACTGTCTCCTGAAGGGGACAGGATGGACACTGGCTGGACACCGCAGGGGCAAAAACAGAGACAAAAGCATTGGAACCGACGGCACCATGTAAAATCCTCCACTGGAGGTCGGCTGTTTTTTTCTTGAGGGGAGGTTTGTACAGAAGTCTCCACTGCGGGTCAGGTCCATTTCCCGTCCTCCTGTTGGCCCAGGTAGTGGGGGCTCTGTTACACAGGTTTTTCTTGTTGATCACTTTTACACATTGTCTGTACAGTATTTTTTTGTTGGCCGTGTGCAGGCTGATCTGTCGTTCATCTCCGAGGAGAGGACCCTCCAGTTCTCCAAACAGGGGACTGATGTGGACCTCTGGGAAAGGATCTTTGCTGTCTGGCACAGTCCCTGTACTATAGTCCAGGAGGAGGCCTCTCTCCTTCCCGGAAAGTCTTTGCCTCCACAGTTGTAGCACCCTCTGAGCCACCCTGGTGGATTGGATGTTCAGCAGGGAGCTCACAGCCTGGGCATCCGCCAGCGCAGGCCCGGCGTTGTCCACCAGTTGCTGGAGGGTCATGGTCCTGGTTCTGCAAAGCGCTAAGAAAGAAAGAAAGAAAGAAAGAAAGAAAGAAAGAAAGAATGAATGAATGAATGAATGAATGAATGAATGAATGAGTGAATGAATGAATATTTGTCACATACCCATTTACAATTTACAGTGACCAAATTAAACTACATTCCATGTTTCTGGAGTTGGGAGGAAGCCAGAGAACCTGGAGAGAAGTTTCCATCTGTTTTAGAATCAGAGAGTAATGCATAGCATTTAGCTCAAATTCTTGTTTTGAATTTTCAAAGAACAGTTTTTCTATTTAGCTGGAGGATCAATTACTTTAAGAGTGAATATGCATAAATCAGTGACAAAGCAGAAGGATCCACCTAGCAGTCAAAAGTTTTTTCATGGAAGCCAGAGAACCTGGGTTAAAGCTGGTGAATTAGGTTTACAACTGTAAATTATATGTCAGGCACTCAGGCACTAGGACATTTCAAGTCACCTACGGTCTGCGATCTGGGACCTATACTGTACAATTTATGCACTCTTCTTTTTTGCTGTTAGGTTTTGTATGTGTTTGTCTATACAATCATGTTTTATATGTCTCTTGCCTTTAAAGTATATCCTACCTGTATAATCATACCTGCTACATTTATGTATTGACTGATGTGCTGTCTGTGATAACAGTAATTTTGAGTAATGTATGGTTGTATTTGTATCTGAGCAGAGGTAAATACGGGGAGAGCGTGCAAATTCCACACAGAGCGGGACTCGAACCCGGGTCCGCCGTGTTGTGAGGTGGCAGCGCTAACCACTGCGCCATTAAAGTATTTATTTATTTGTCTATCCATCTATCTATCTGTAATAATCTGATAAATATCAGTAATATTTATATATTTTCCCCTGTCATTTAGAATGCCTGATTCTTATTCAGTTGTCATGGTTGTATTAAAATTAAGATAAATAAGAGGTTATAATACATTAATAATTTATAGTGAAAACATGCACTTTAGCGAATGTATTTCATTGCTGGTTAAATACTTTAAAAACTGTTAAAAGTTGCGGGTAACGGTATTAACCTGTAATGTTAACTTCCGGTTCACCTGCATGTGAGACGAAGTAGGAGAGCATAAAGCCGGCAAAGAGGCGCAGGTGTCGGGAGAAGGGGTTAACCATGAACTGAGTTAGCTGAGTTAGCGTAGCCACCACATTTTTCGCACCTACCTACCTACCTACCTACCTACCTACCTACCTACCTACCTACCTACCTACCTACCTACCTACCTACCTACCTACCTACCTACCTACCTACCTATCTACCGATGCTGAGAGAATACGTTTGAAGTGTTTCTTCCAAACACACTTCATAAATGATCCATTAGTAAGGAAAGATTCTATCCTACTGTTGGTCTCATACAAACTAAGTAGGATTGTTACAAAATATGATAAAGGGATAAGTTGATATGAGTTCAAATTTATATTAAGGTTGAAATTCTGATGATTCATTTTTTCTTGGGCTGTGTCAGAAACCTCCGCCTCCCTGATTAATTGCTATTCTGATAGTTATTTGGATCAATCTCATTAGCATTAGCATCCTCTTCCACTTCCTGTTAGATGACAAACATATAATACAGTATAATACAGTATATGCTTTGCCTCTAAACTTGACATCCTCACCGGCTGTTTTCTTTTAATTAAACCCACTTCCTTCTGCAGAAGTGAACCTGTAGATGATGGCAGGTGATTAGGTTTGGGTTAGAGCCAGATATTGTCTGAATGTGAGAGAAGAGGAGGCAGAAGACAGGGTTAGATGGAGGCAATTGATTAGCTGTGGCGACCCCTGAAGGGAAAAAACCCAAAGGAAAAGAAGAAGATTGTCTGAAATGATCAAGTTGACATTTGTGGAATGTAACTTGAATCATAAAATTATTGTGCAATTTTCTCAATAATATGGAACTCTTTTTTGTGTCTTTCTGAAGCTTCTGGTTTTCTTACTGTTCCCATTGCGACTCTTGAGAACTTAAGCTCTTGTGAAACCATCTAGACCATAACTGCCCACTGAGAACAGTCCTCCCACACATCCATCCATCCATCCATCTTTTTGTAGACAAGATAACTGTGTTGTCTTCAGCCGCTTAGCTGCCTTGAGGGCCACAGATCTGCTGGAGGCGGGGTACACCTTCGACATGTCACCAGCTCATCACAGGGCTACACACAGACAACTATTCATGATCACACATACTTATGGACAATTTGGTGTGACCAATTAACCTCAGCTGAATGTTTCTGGTGGTGGGACGAAGCTGGAGAACCCGGAGAGAACCCAATGCAGATCCGAGGAGAACATACAAACTCTTCACAGAAAGGAATGGAACCCAGAACATTCTTGCTGTAAGGCAGCAGCTCTACCATACTGAAATACTGCAAGTCATGACAAAAATGCAAACACACACACACACACACACACACACAACACACATATATGACAACATTCACACAGCGAGCTAGTAAAACTTCCACCCACTGGGTTATAGACACTACACTGTGCAAACAAACACCCTTTGCCAGAATCCAGTCAGCATTAAGATGGGATGAAACTCAGATACCACAGACTTACTGTTGGATTTGCCAGCAGAAAGACCACATTTATTAGTTTGAGGAGACATGAGTTTGTTTGAGGATTTATCACCTGAGAAGGAAGACCCTATTTATTCCTAGTTAGTCCCTACACTGATTGGAAACAAACATGTCTTGTAGAGCCGTTTCCCTGCAGCTGTAAACCACAGCAGCATCGGTAGCAGATCAGAGGGACACGTCCAGGAATCAGCAATCATCTGTCTGTGTGGTATGCTGAGCTTGGCAGTCAGGCAGAGGAGCGCACACACACACACGCGCACACACACACACACACACACACACACACACACACACACACACACACACACACACACACACACACACACACACACACACACACACACACACACACACACACACACACACACAGGGATAATGAACTCAGTAACAACACAATAACTTGTGAATTTATGACAGAACACTTGATATTCATAGATTTCTCATAATTTCTCTTTAGATACATTCAAACAATATCTGAAGGCGGGGCTGGCACACCTTTATTCTGTCTCGTCTTTCATTAGAAATGCATAGGGAAGACGTTGTCATTGGTTTTGCTTACACTGCACACTCTGGTGTGTCCAATCACCAGATCAGCCACATTTGAGTTAATGTTGATCATTGGACCGTTCATCTGGTGGCGTGTCGGTAAAGGCCACAAGACTTTTGACATGTCTTTGGAGAACTGAAACTTCACCAGAAGAATAGGATCATTTGGTTTGTCTGTTAAAGCGCTTTGAAATGTCTGTTGCCATGAATAAGCACCTTATAAATAAAACTTGATTGACTGATTGATTGATTGATTGATTGATTTATTGATTGATTGATTGATTGATTAAGATGTGGTGTCAAATGATGAGACCGGTTATTTTTAGTTGTCAGTGGACAGCCAAATTTCAATTGCTGTTTCAATGATTGGTCATTTTTTAACCTACCTGTGACCTCACACATGTAAGGGGAAGGTTAGAGATTTTCCCATAGAATTAAAGTTTTTTTGTCTCTCGTCTGGTTGTCCCACAGCTGAACACTGAATCCTGAGTCCTTTCTCCATTATCCATACAGTTGTGTCTATTAGAGACATTTGGTTATGAAAATATGATTAATTATTATTGAGAATAATATCAGGCCTAGGCAGCTGGGATAGGCTCCAGCTCCCCATGACCCGCTACGGCGGATAAAGCGGTTTGGAAGATGAATGAATGAATGAATATTATTATTGATCAATAATTTTATTGATGTTGTGTTAATTGGCGGCATGGTGGCAAAGTGGGTAGCGCCATCGCCGCAGAACATGGTGGGTCCGGGTCCAGGTCCCGCTCTGTGCAGATGTTTGCATGTTCTCCCCATGTCTGCGTTGGTTCTCTCCGGGTTCTCCGGATTCCTCCCACCTCCAGAAACATGCACTTCAAGCTAATTGTCCCAAAATTGCCCGTAGGAGTGAGTGTGTGTGCGCGCGGTTGTCTGTCTTTGTGTTTGGCTCCGCGGCACACTGGCGTCGTGCCCGGAGTGTCCCCCGCCTCACGCCCTATGCCACCTGAGATAGACTACAGCTCCCTGTGACCCGCTGCGGCGGAGAAAGCAGAAGAAAATGGATGGATGGACGTTGTGTTAATGTTATCATGACAACAATAATTTGTCATGGCTGGGGAGTTTGAGCGCCCAAAAGATCCTAGGAGCTATGTTGTGGGGATTGTTATGCTCCTGTTAGGGTCTCCTGTGGCAAACAGGTCTGGGTGAACAGTTTAAAAATTATGACATTGTTCTGGGGCCTTATCCTGGAACCAGGCCTGGGTTCTGTGTGGAGTGGGTGACAGTCAACAGTGGAGTGCCTTGATGACCTGATCCCAGGACATAGAGACTGGTTCTTGGGACACGGAATGTCATCTTGTAAGGGGGGAAGGTAGCTGGCGCTTGCGAAGGAGGTTGAAAGACACTGTCTAGATACAGTGGGGTTCATTGCCACCCACTGCTTGGGCTGTGAAACCCAACCCCTTGAGAGAGTGCTCTTGCTGTGCGGCTGTGTGTTGGAGTTTACCTTGAGATGGTCGTGTTCCTGCACTTTTGAATCAGGGACAAGTATCTGACTTTTATTTCGGCCTATAGGCCGTACCGCAGGGAAGAGTACCGAGGCTTCTTGGTGTTTTTGGAAAGGGTACTGAATAGTGCTCTGACTCAGGATGCTATTGTTCTTTTGGGGGACTTGAATGCTCACATGGGCATTGACAGTAAGTCCTAAAAGGGAATGATGGAGATGAATCGATCAATCAATGAATCAATCAACCTTTATTTATATACTGCAAAATCACATCAGACATTTCAAGCGCTTTAACAGACAAAACCCGACAGAACCCTTAATAGCAAGCATAAAAGAGCGGAGGGGAAAAACTCATTGAGGAACAAACTCCGGGCAGGACTCAGACTCTGGACCGTGGTCATCTTCCTTGACCAGTTGGGTAGGAAAGGAAATATAACAAGAATGGAGACAGGGCAAGGAAAAGAGAGACAGAGAGTGGCAGATAGGCCAGGTAGAATTTGCAGTCATAATTGTGCTCTAATTGCTTAAGTGGGGTGGGATTTCCAGGCCTTTGGATTTCCTGTCTTCTATACTTATTCCCCACCTATACAGCAGAAACACATAGATAGCGGCAGTATCTTGCAAGCATTTGAAGTGTCAATGTAGTACCAGCAAGAAAAGCAAATAAAGAGAAAAAAAGAAGCTCCTAAAGTAAGTAGTTAACTCCTTTAACGGGAGAGACAGAGAAAAATACCCTCAGCAGTCTAGACTTATAGCAGCTTATCAAATGGAATCTGTGTTGCTTCTGATTATAAGCTTTATCAAAAAGGAAGGTTTTGAGTATACTCATAAATAAGTTAAGGGTGTCAGCCCCCAAGACCGAGGCCGGGAGATCATTTCAGAGTAAAGGAGTGAGATAGCTAAAGCTTCTGCCTCCTGTTCTACTCTTAAGGACCCGAAGGGTTACTAAAAATCCTGGATCCTCAGAGCGAAGGGCCCTGGGAGGGTGATACAGTTCAATGAGATCTTCAATGTAAGACAAAGCCTTACAGTGAAGAGCTTCATACGTGATCATGAGGATTTTGAATTCTATTTTAGATTTTCAATCTAGAGAGGGGCTGGACTCTCCACTTTTGTGGTGTTGCCCAAGGTGAGAGGCGGCAGGCTGATGTTGGCTTGCTTATAGCACCACAGCTCAGCAGTCATATGTTGGAGTTCACCCCGGTGAATGAGAGGGTCGTGTCCCTGCGCCTTTGGGTTGGGGACAGGTGTCTCACTGTTGTTTTGGCCTACAGGCCAAACAGCAGTGTGGAATACCCGGCCTTCTTGGAGTACTGGGAGCGGCACTAAATATTGCTCCAACTGGGGACTTCATTGTTCATCTTGGGGACTTCAACGCTCAAGTGAGACCTGGAAAGGGGTGATTGGGATGAATGGCCTCCCCAATCTGAACGCAAGTGGTGTTCTGTTATTGGACTTTAGTGCTAGTCATAGTTTGTCCATAACAAACACCTTGTTCAACCACAGGGATGTCCATAAGTGCACAAGGCACTAGAACACCTTAGGCCGGACGTCGATGATTGACTTCGTTTTTGTATCATCAGACCTCTGACCCTTTGTGTTGGACACTAGGGTGAAGAAATGGGCAGAGCTGTTAACTGATCACCAGAGTCTGTTGGGACCCTGAGCTTCTCTCAAATCCCGCAGGAGGCTGGGGACGTTGAGTCAGGGTGGACCATGTTCTCCACCGCAATTGTGGAAGCGGCTACTCGGAGCTGTGGTCACAAGGTCTCTGGTGCCTGTCGCGGCGGTAACCCCCGAACTTGCTGGTGGAAACCGGAAGTAAGGGATGCCGTCAAGCCGAAGAAGGAGTCCTATCAAATCTTGTTGAATTGTAGGACTCAGGAGGCAGTTTACAGGTACAGGCAGGCCAGACATACTGCAGTCCGAGTAGTTGCAGAGGCAAAAGCTCAGGTCCGGGAGGAGTTCAAGAAGGTCATAGAGGAGGACTACCGGGCAGCCTCGAAGAAATTCTGGCAAACCATTAAGAGCCTCAGGAGGGGAAAGCAGTGCACAGTCAACCCTTTTAACAGTAGAGGTGACCTTGACTGAGGATATTGTCAGGCAGTGGAAAGAATACTTCGAGGATCTCCTCAATCCCGCTACCATGTCTTACACAGAGGAAGCAGAGCCTGAGGTCTCAGAGGTGGACCCAGCCATCACCCAAGCTGAAGTCACTGAGGTGGTTGCCAAACTCCTTGCTGGTAAAGCATCGGGGGTGGATGAGATTCGCCCTGAGTACTTCAAGTCTCTGGTTGTGCAGGGACTGTCATCATTGATACATCTCTGCCAAATTGTATGGTAGTCAGGGACAGTACCTCTGGATTAGCAGACCAGGGCGGTGGTCCGGTGGTTGTGTTCCAACTGTAGGGGGGATCGTTCTCCTCAGCTACCCGGGAAAAGTCTATTCCAGAGTACTGGAGAGGAGGATTAGACCTGTAGTCGAACCTACAACTATTGTTCCTCCTGGTTGCAGAACATTGGACCAGCTCCACACTCTCCATCGAGTGCTCCAGGGTTCAGGGGAGTTTGTTCAACCTATCCACGTGGGTTATGTGGATCTGGAGAAGGCATTCGATCGTGTCCCTCGTGGATTCTTCCGGGAACATGGGCTTTGGGGCCCTTTGCTGAGGGCTGTCCAGTCCCTATATGACCAAAACCGGAGCTTAGTTTGTATTGCAGTCAGTAAGTCAGACATGTATCAGGTGCATGTTGGATTTCGGCAGGGCTGCCCTCTATCACCGGTTCTATTCATATTCTTTATGGACAGAATTTCTAGGCGCAGTCAGGATCCGGAGGGAGTCCGGTTTGGAGACCAAAAGATTTCATCTGTCACTGTTCGGCGTGGCAGTGCTGGTGTGTGGCAGGGAGAGGCCAAGCTTGTGGGTGGAGCCACGGCTCCACACCTGTTGGTCTTCTCCACACCTAAGACTCATCCACACACCCTTTATGATTGTCACACATGAACTTGTTTTGGTGCTGATGACCATAAGGCTTTTTAAAGCCTGGCTCGATGAGAGCTCGGTGTTGGTTTGTTTTCTCAAGTTTGGTTCCTGTAAGTCTGCTCTGTTTTCCTGCCTTGGTCTGCCTGAGTTTTGGTTTGTATCTTGCCCGTGTAGTTTAGTTTTTTTTAATTAAAGCTATGGACAAAAGTGGGGTCGACGGTGTTCTGCATTTGGGTACAAACCTCTCCAGTCGTGACATCATCTCTGCCTTTTGCAGACGATGTTGTCCTGTTGACCTCATCAAACCTGGATCTTCAGCTTGCACTGGGACGGTTTGCATCTGAGTGTGACACGTGTGAGATGAGGATCAGCACCTCTAATTCTGAGGCCATGGTTCTCAACAGGGAAAGGGTGGTGTGCCCCCTTCAAGTTGATGGTGAGTCCTTAAGTATCTTGGGGTCTTGTTCATGAGTGAGGAAAGGATGGAAGATGAGACTGACAGACGGATTGGTGCAGCTTCCAAGGTGATGCAGTCTTTGTGTTGGTCTGTCATGTTGAAGAAGGAGCTGATTTGTAAGACAAAGCTCTCTATTTACCGGTCAATCTACGTTCCTACACTCACCTGTGGTCATGAGCTGTGGGTCATGAGCGAAAGGACAAGATCTTGGATACAAGCGGCTGACTTGAGTTTCCTCTGTAGATTGGATGGGCGCAACCTTAGAGATAGGGTGAGGAGCTCAGTCACCAGGAAAGAGCTCAGAGTAGAGCCACTGCTCCTTCACCTCGAACGGAGCCAGCGTCGGTGGCTCGGGCATGTGTTCTGGATGCCTCGTGGACGCCTCCCTAGAGAGGTGTTCCAGTCATGTCCTACTGGGAGGAGATCTCGGGGAAGACCTAGGACACGCTGGAGGGACAATGTCTCTCGGCTGGCCTGGGAACACCTTGGGATCCCCTCGGAGGAGCTGGAAGAGGTGTCTGGGGAGAGGGAAGTATGGGCGTCCCTCCTGAGACTGTTGCCCCCGCGACCAGGCGGGGGCAACATTGGTTGAATGTAAGGATGCCAGGACTGGAGAGATGTGCTCTCTCCTCCCAGTTTGAGTCAGTAAGCAGGCAGCTGCATTCTGAGCTAGTTGTAAAGTCCTAATGGAGGAGCTTGGACAGCCCGATAATAAGGAATTACAGTAATGTAATCTAGAAGTAACAAAGGCATGAATTATTTTTTTCTGTGTATTTAAAGGATAAGAAATGTATCCTTTACACACGCAGAGACACAGACTTAATATAGGAGTTAAAGGACAGATCTTGATCAACAATCACTTCCAAGTTCCTTACATCACTGGTAGAAGATAATGCAATGTTATATAAGTGAATTACAGTATTAGAAAACTCAACCCTAAGGTGCTCAGGCCCAATAATAATAACTTCTGTTCTGTTACTGTTCAGCATTAAGAAATTGTGGAGCATCCAAGACTTACTATTCCCGAGGCAAGTTTTTAATATAAATAAGTTGGCCATATCTGTTTGTTTTAATTGACAAACAAAAATATAATTGGGTATCATCTGCATAACAGTGATAAATAATGTTATGCGTTCTTATCATGTTTCCTAATGGTAACATACACAGATCCTTGAGGTACTCCACAAGTAAGAGTCTCTTGAGCTGAGGATTTATTATTCACATGAACAAACTGAAATTGGACAAATAGATATGAACTAAACCAGTTGGAGTTATAATCATCTTCTGATCTCTTGAAGAATATTATAATCAACAGTATTGAAATCAAGTCTAATAAAACTATAACAGATAGAAAACATTTTGTAACTATTAGCATTGAATTCTCTATACTGTAATTTGTTCTAAAAACTGACTGAAAATCCTCTAACAAATGATCTCCAACAAGTAGTCATTTAGTTGTTTGACCACCATGTTCTGCTTGAACATGACCAGTTACTGGGAAACCTCTTGGAAAAATCCACTGCTCCCACTGGGTAAGTATAACTGACCTTTCTAATCAACTCTCCACAATTGTAGCCCAACTGTTCCAGGTCACTGCTGCTACAGATAGTCCTCAACCCTCCAACTTATTCTGAGAGGTTCTGAGAGGTTGTTCATAGCTGAATTGTTCAGAAGTTGTAATTTGTTACATTTCAATCTATAATCACCATTTGAAGTCATTTAAATGTTATTACTACTCTAAATACTAAAGTATTATTCTCTAAGACTGACCAGCAAGAATTACAGGACATAAATGTCCTATCGGAAGGAGCTTTTAGTTCCATATAATCCATCTGGAGCACCACGCTCTCAAAATACAGGTCTACTAGTGGTTCCTACAATGTAATAAAGTAGGACAGGGGCTACAACCTTTAGCCATCAAGCCCCTCTGTTTTGGAACCACCTCACTACTTCGGTTTGGTAGGCAGACACCCTCTCATTATTTAAGGCTTAAAACGTGTCTTTTTCAGGAAACTTACAAATAAGGTGGCTTAGGCTGGTAAGTTATTTGCCCTAGACAAGGAATCATACAGAGCTCTTGTTTATTTATGAATTGTTTATTTTATAATTTATTTCATATATAAGGCGCACCGGATTATAAGGCGCATATAATAAAAAATTTGAAATACATTTAAAAAACTAGTGGCTGTAGTTGCGCCATCTGTCCACTAGCTAGAGCATTAATGACTGTGAGTACCGTTAATCAGCTGTGAATGGCCCCTATTGTCATGTCAGTGAGGCCATTCTGAGCCTCATCAAGGAAACCTGATCACTTGAGCACTTAGCAATCTTAGAAAGAAATCAACACACATGGTTTTTTTTCCTTAGCAGCTGAGATTTACTGGTAAAGGTACTACAAAATCCTGTAGTACAAAATTATCTAAAAACATAGTCAAATTAGATTTTATTTCTATAGCTCTCAGTGACGTGTGGTGAGGTTCACGGAGGTGAGGCACTGACATAAAAGTCAGTTGTAGGAGCCGGAGAAAGTGGCGTATTTGCCACTCTGTCTGGCAAAATCCTCCATATTAAAAAACCTGACACTAAAAACTGGTTAAATTCATTCCGAGTGGACCGCTCAGTTCTAACAGGGCTGATTATTTCCTGATCTGAAGTTCGAAGCAGATATTTAAGCTCCGACGTTCGTCTTCGTTTATTAATTAAATATTGATTCGATCGATCGGTAGTCGAGTCGGAGGTGAAGTGCAGCTATTTGCTGCTGTGTGTCCTAAACAATTTTTTAACTAGTTTTTAATATCAGGCTGCTAATTTACTAGCAAATATGACGCTGTTTTACTCCTAGAACTGACTTTAACGTCGGTGTCTCACCGCCGTGAATCTCACAGCACATCGCTGCAGACAGAATACACAAGCCTGAATGCGACCCCCTGCCCCCCCCCCCCCCCCCGCAACATGTTGTTCCAGGTATGAATTACATTTGCAAATCAATTCCAGCACACCAGACACCTTTGTCTAGCAGTGACTGCTCTGGAAATTTCAGAAAAGGCTGCAAGTTCAGCTTTGAGGGTCTTTCATTCACCTTTATGCCAGTTTCTCCGTGTTTCCACAGACTAATAGAATGGACCGTCACTAGATTCCAGATTACAGCACTGACACTGGACAATAGCCGTTTTTAGACCAATTAAGTTTAAAGTGGGTTATTTCCAGCACCACAGCAGTTGGGAAATACTGAGATCAGTCAGTCAGTCAAACTTTATTAATAGAATTGTTGAAAATTCCCAATGTTTTGCTACGGAATTGTAGCCAGGCAACGGTCAGACAGCAGGTCAGTGAGAGCGGCATTTCGGTCGTAGTGCCTTGTGAGGGTGCCCCCTGGTGGCGGAGTGCGGCATGACTGGCGGCCAGACTTTTTTTCAGCGTTCATGTTTTTAACCAATATTAATATGAATATTAATCCATATATAAATCGCATCAGATTATAAAGCGCACTATGGGATTATGAGAAAATGATAGGCTTTTAGGTGCGCCTTATAGTGCAGAAAATACTGTACTGTTTTATTTCCAGTAAGTTTTTCAGTTACCTCAACCAATACTCAACATCAACTAGCAAAACATTCAGAGTTAATAGTTCCAGGCAGAAAAACCTAACCTGACCAATGGGCAAGAGGCAGGGGGACAAGATATTCATGCAAACAGGAACTCACATTTCAAAAAGTAATATGAAATGTAGGAACACAAGTTTATGAGCCACAACCATCAACCCATCAGACCTTAAACACAGTGTGTGGCCTGAGCACAAAACAAAATCTTTGGGCCTTTCTCCAAAGCAAAGAGGGCATTTAAATAAACAATTTACAAGATCACATAAATTCAAGTGGAATGACAACTACACTCACAAAGGGAAATGATGTCAAAGATGAAACCATTTATGTGTTGAGTCTATGGGAACTATTCATCCAAGCACAAATTTTATGTCAGCTCATCCCTGCTCCGGCCTGACAAACCTCGAGTTTGAAGCCTCACTGCTACACCTATAGGATACCTGGAAAAATCATTGTTTACATTATCTCATAATTACTGCTTCATCACATCATGCCCTGCATTTCGTCTTCATCGTCAAAGAGTAGTCTTAGTAGGTTGATAGTCTGGATCAGACTAACATTTTTTCCGGCCTCATGTTCCACCTCCATAACCCCCTACATCTGAATGTAAAGGGTTAGCTGTAACGTTTTTTCGAGTCAGGATTTGGTGCGGGTAACGTTTCAACTTCATGAATGACATCTACAGAAAAATCATCAAAAGCCAGCAGCAAGACAATTAGCTTCAAATATAACCGTGATGAGAACAGCTGGTGTCAGAAACAAAGGCTGACCGAGGGCCAGCAGGGGCAAGAACACAAGTGAATATAGAAAGTGGTCACATTATTTCCAACTTTACTCTGGAAATTATTCCTAAAAATATCAAAATGATTGTTTGGTGCATCTACATGACCAAACTGATATCATACTGTGAACAAAGGATTGCCGATACAACAGGTTTTTCCTTGTTTAATACAAATAAATGACATTTCGACTTGTCAACATAGAGTGAATTAGCCTTGGTTAAACTGGTCTTTTGTGCTTTCTTGTATTTCTTGCATCCCACACTGCAGGATTTGGCCTTTGGTTTGGTCCTGATCCAGTAAATGTTTGTTCCAACACCAGTCAGAAGTAGGCTGTAGCTTTACTGTAAACACAATTATGTTAACTGTGGCAACATTCAGTGACCACATGAAGGAAGATCAACTCTCATGCAAAACACAAGCTATGGCACCCTCACACACTACACTTACTCATTCACTTACACACTCATAAACCAACCCTGGCATGCATCCACACCTGCAATTTCATGTTATGGACACACACCTACACATCATAAACAACTTCCTCTGTGGTCAATATGATTAGAAAACAACCTGAGAGAGTCCAGCAAGGGGCCTGCCCCCACACTGCACACACACACACACACACACACACACACACACACACACACACACACACACACACACACACACACACACACACACACACACACACACACACACACACACACACACACACACACACACACACACACACACACACACACACACACACACACACTCTGGAACCACAACAGACAATGTCAAGTTTATAGTCCAAATGGTCTACAGGAGGCTGCATGGATGGAGCCCAGCACCAGCTTAAGGATCACACACACACACACACACACACACACACACACACACACACACACACACACAGCGAAAGGATGTAAAGCATACTGATAGCTGACATGCATTGCAAGTAATGTCCGTTCCTACTACACACAAGCACCTCACACACACACACTACATCACACACACACACACACACACACACACACACACACACACACACACACACACACACACACATGACCAGCGTCTCACCTCAGGCAAGCATCTTTTGGTCAATAGTGTCGTTTACAGTATAATACATCATTCTTTCCACTGTGGGAATGGGCTGGGCTCTCTTTGGTTTGGAGTTACTGTGCGCCTTTCAGCATCTCAACGCACAAACAATGATCGAATAATACAGAATGGTACACACATCCCTGCACAAACAGTTGTGAAGGGAATCCTCACGCGGTAATCTCTCGTCACATTAACACTTCTGTGCTGCAAACCGACAGATTTATTTCAATCTTAATATGATTAAAAAACGTCTGATTTATTCTGCCGGAACGGGAAAACGTTTCGCTGACTCGCCCATGATAAGTATCACTTACATCAAACCAGATTGGCCGGATGCTTATTGACTGTCGTACACAGGCTTGACATTTCCCACAGAGCATGGCATGTCACTTTTATTATTCACCTCAATGAAAGGCTGCTTCCAATCACACAAACCTCCACCAGGATTCTGTTCCCCTCCTGTAAGGAAGCACCACTGGAGACGAACAGCAGCAGCAGCAGATGTCATTCCTCTGCAATGTGGCTTCACAGGGCACGGAGCAAAGGCTGAGTTCATAAGCTCACTGTTTACGATGCTTCTTAATGTGAAATGCTCTTCAAGACCAAAAAGGTTCTTGAAACACACAAACTAAAACACACACATCTACAGCTTCTGTATAGAGATGTCATGAAGTTCAAACCACCCACTTGTTAGTGTCCTACCATCCCCTTCAGTGATTGCTGCGCCGCGTGTGATTCTAAAAGGTCAGTTTGAAAATGAATGAAGCTTTGTGTGAATCTTAGGTACCTAAAAATTGAAATTAGATGACTTGATAGGACCTAAGAGCACAATCTCTGGCCCACACCTCCATTTGGGGTTTCTTCATTTGCTATATCTGATTACAACACTCGGAATAGTCCGTCTGCTGCGTTGTGCGATAACTACAAATCAGTCTTTCTTTTGCAACACTTGATTTGACTTGTGCATAAAAAAACATGACAAAAACTAAAGTTAAACCAGTGGATGTGATTCTGCTGCCCACTGTCACCAGTGTGACTTAAATAGTAGCTGAGTGTCGTCTTAGCCAATCAGAGTACAGATCCGTATGGTTTGTATTCCGACGACCACAAGTTCCCATCTGTTGTCATATATTGCTGGGGGTGGGGGTCATAAATAGATTGAAACAGCTCCGACACAATGTTACAGCGGTTACCGCTGTTACCTCACAGCCAGAGGGTTCTTGGTTCGATTCCTTTCTGTGTGCAGTTTGTATTTTATCCTCATTTGCATTTCGTGTGGCCCTGCAAAGAGCTGGGGGGTACCTCGCCTGTCACCCATGGTCAGCTGAGATCTGCTCCAGCGGCCCTGTGACCTGCATCATGGCTGTACGGATGGAGATGAAACGATTGCTTTATTCATGCTTTTGTGCTGTTTAGCTCTAAAAATGAGACAAAGGTTTCCCCATGGGGTTGAGTCACTAATGACTTGTTCTACACATCTGGATGAACCAACCAAACTGGATAACGACCCCATGTTCGCTGACTGCAAATCAAATCACTGAGTCAAAATCCATTTTTCAGCCAAGACCACTGACAAGCCTTGTCCTACCGCTCTACACGATAACAGCTAGCAGGCTGCTCCCCCCACCGCTGGCTTGTCTCAGTCCTCATGATCCGATTGGTCTTCTCATTAAGTGCAATCATGCAGCCTGAGTTAAGATTGTCCACTCCTCTCTGGTCATAGAACAGATTTACTGAGAGCGATGGGAGCTGAAGTAAGTTAGGTGCTAACTGTTCAACATCAAACCGATAGAGGTGTGTGTGCGTGTGTGTGTGTGTGTGTGTGTGTGGTTTAATTGTAATGCACTGTTACAGAGTACAAATTAACACTTGGAAGCCACCCATTAGAACTACAGTGTGATCTCATGGCCACAGTAGCAGATGGCATTCTGCGCGCGTGTGTGTGTGTGTGTGTGTGTGTGTGTGTGTGTGTGTGTGTGTGTGTGTGTGTGTGTGTTTGATGCATGTATGTTACAATGAAGACAAGCCTATATACAGACAGTAAATAATAGCCATCTCATCGGGGTGTCTGTTGCTCCATATGATTGATCAGCCTTCACGGAGCAGCCTTCTCTCAGACACTGCCACGGCGGCTCCCTTTAAGCTTCTTATTTTTGTTCCACAACACTTTTTATTGCCGTCTCCTGCCTCCTATTTTGGTGGACTTCATTACATTGTTGCTGTGGCGGTGGGGTTTGGGTCCAGCCCAGGAGAGAGACAGCAAGTGTGGGAGTGATTCCGGGAAGAGGTCATGGTGAGTGTTTGTTGGAACAGGTGTTTGTATTGTGTAAAGTTCATGACTTCCTGTTTCTGTTTCAGAGCTTGAGGCGAACCAAACTGCCTCATTTAGGAATGCAAATATCTCCTAATCAAAAGTTCTACTCGAATTAAATGATGCCTCAGATTTAATTTTGTTAAAGTTCATTGTCAGAATGATAGCACTCAATTGTTTTGATGATCTCTGTGAGTTAACAGCTAATAGCAACACATTACCTGTTGTCATTGAATGACACTTCTAAATAGTCTACTCATTTTACTCTGATCTTGTTTCTTATTTTGAACCAGATTTTCTCTCCACGCAGCGTTAAGATCAGGTTACTTATCTGGTTACTGCAACTTCAAAGCTGTACGCTCAGTTTACTTCTCCTTTTTTTTCATGCACATATTTGGTGTCCTGCAAAACCTGCAACGGGTTTTTCACAGGAACTTTATCAGAGCAACATTCTGCTGATCCACAGGAGTATTTGAAATGACGTTAACGGAGGAAGATGTCGTTGAGAGGGGATGGAAAGTCTCATTTCAATAGACTCAATTCTGTTCACACACACACACACACACACACACACACACACACACACACACACACACACACACACACACACACACACACACACACACACACACACACACACACACACACACACACACACACACACACACACACACACACACACACACACACACACACACACACACACACACACAGCTCTATCTGATAGTAGGACAATAACCACATTGTAGAAAGCACAAGGATCCAGACAGTGAACACAATCTCAAAGCTCATCAACATTCTTGGGAGAAAATCCTCACATAAGGCATCCAATCAAAGAGCTGGCCACAAGAAAACATACATCATAATCAGAAAGTAATATGCGTGATTTATTCTGTTAGATGGGTTCAATGACATAAAGACTATTTGGACAGACGGAGTCATGGGAGACCTGTTTGGGTAGGAAGACCATAATTGCTTTGAATTGGCTGTTGTGCAACTGTAGCTTGCTTCAGTCTGCTGAGAAAGCATTCTAGTGTGTGACTGCACCAGAGTGTGTGTTACATGTCTTCCCTTCCTGATAAAGTGTGTCCACTGAGCCAGAACCCTGGACAGTGAGGATCCTGTTGAAACAGTGAGCGACCACAGGCCTGGTCAGGACATGGTCACTCCTGGGTCGGGCAGGGTCTGAGGGGAACGACTGTGTTAGTCACTGAGTTTGTTTCAGGGAATGTTTCAGTGGATGGACTTGACCCACGCGTTCTGGTTCATTGTTATTTGTGTTGTTCTTTCTGTTGCTCTTGAACTGAGCCTATGATCTTGCAAATTATCAAATGGATTTCATCGTGAGCTATTAGGATGTTTGGGAATGGGAACAGGCTTCTGTACAATAGTATTGGTATAAAATTATAAATCTTTCTGAACGATCCATGTTTTACCACAGGCAAATTGTTTTTCCACGGAGTTTTTTTATTCCATTAATCCCTCATAATACAGAGCTGGATATGGAATGTCTGGACTGTGCCACTCCACTATTACACAGCAAGAAAAAAAAATGTTTCATGTGAACATTTCTTCTGTTGTAATTGCACCATCAATTCATACTAGACTATGGTTTGCTTTGTAGCAGGATGACTAAAAATCGTAGGCAGCAAATCTCAAGAAACTTTGCAGAGGAGTGGGGCTGGGGCGAGAATTTGTATCAAGATTTTCTTCAATGTTGTAAGATAGCATCTTTTAAATTATATGGTGTGGTCTAATCACATAAATACTACTGAACTGGTTTCCACAAAACTGAAAGGACAGAATATGTAACGGACAAGGAGCCTTGAAATTTAAGAGTGGATTTCCAGTAGTTGTGGATCCAAACTTCCTCTGTATTCCAAGATATGTATACCTTAGACATCGTCTGTACTAGCACATGGTTGACACAAATTATGATGTGTAATCCCTTATGTTGATATCTATGAGTCCATATGTTTATGGGCATAATACTAATATGCAGGACCAAACACTGTATTTGTAGGACTGCTCTGGTTCAGTGTAATAGAAATTATCATCAGAAAACTTGTTTTTTTTAAGTCGGTGTTATAATGGACAAAAGATGATAATGTTTTGTGGTACATCTGGATCAATGTAATCTTTGAATTTTTTAAATTTATTTATTTTTTATTTTACAAGAGTACACAAAATTATGTTGTCAACACTGTCTAGTAGTTGAATGTAGTGCTATGGATTTATTGTTGCCATATTTTATCAATTTGTCTGTCTCCGAAATGGTACTCAGCACTACTAAGTATTGGCACTTTGGATTGTCTATGTACGTCCTTGTCATGGTGAGTCTAGGTGGCCATCATAACCTACGTGACTGATTTTGTGAGCCAGCTGGATTCATCAAGGCAATACGATTGTTAGCTGAGACATTGAGCAAACACAAAAAAACCCCTAAAAGGCAGAGACCAACACCAAAGGGTAGGATGTAGAAACACAAGAAAAAAGTCTGGCACATGACAAAAAAGAACAGAGTAGAGTGGGAAATCTACAGTATGTACGCTCTGAAGCACGGGGCACGCATAGATCCAGTAGGACAGGGAGCAAAAAATATGGAAACTAAAGGTCAGCACACATCACAAGAGAAGACAGGAAGGGCAAAGTAAAAAGATATGAAATGGAAAAAAGGTATTGAAATAAAACATGAAGTAGTACTCGTGAAACACAATCTAAACCCAAAACCATCACATAATAATGAGGTCTACTCTAGGTCTAGTCTAGGTCTACTCTAATACTGACTACAATATGAACTGACACATTCAATTCAATCCAGTCACAATGCCATACAATGGCATAAAATATGTTACAGGAGCATTTCTGGTCCAGTTCAGTCACCAGACAACATGTCAGTGCAGTAAACAGCTAGAAGTGCACACTTGCAGTCCCGTGGGATTTTCCCAAAGTTCTTTCCCAGACTCAGGGGTAGCACATGCACATTCCATATCGCAGTGCGGCACCTGGGTATCCGTTCATGAGACGGACCTCCAGTGTTGTCCTAACCTCCCATTACATGCCATCAGTCTGTCACCGTCACAGCTTTGTTACTGTAAGACTACTCCACTTGAAACAAGCCTCTAATTATACTTCACTCAACTCCCACTGGACCACATACTGTAGGCTTTGTTAGCCAGCCACAGTGCACCGTAGGCCTGCAAACCACTGACAGTCTGCAAACACTGTCATCTTGCTCTCATTCTGTGACTTACTGAATCCCCAAATATCCACTTAGAAGAGGATATGGAACAAACCACAACTTCGACTGACAGCCTTTAGCTCATGTCAAAAGCTATGGGAACAACATGCAAAGAGAAAGATGAAACCACCACCTCCATGTTTGGGTCTGAGGAGGTCAAACATCGTGAAGAACTCTCTGTCTATTTGGGTCTAAAGATGAGTGACCCGGGAATGAAAATTTGTTTCAGTCATTTTCCTCCTCCTTCATGTGTGTTTGTTTAGTATAAGCAATAAAATAGAAACTGGGCACTGGGCAAACCAGTCTGTGGGTGGAGGAAACCAATAGGATGATGACATTGCCTTTGGTTGCTAAGCTAGAAAGCTTGTTTATTTATTTTTTGCCTGATGGTTAAATTACCACAACACGCTAGCAAATGAGCAGAACTGACCTGTGTGTGTGTGTGTGTGTGTGTGTGTGTGTGTGTGTGTGTGTGTGTGTGTGTGCATCCATTAGCTCTGAACCCAGTAGCCTTTCACCTTGACTTCACCCCTGTCTGCCTGTACATCCATCCATCCATCCATCCATCCATCCATCGATCCATCCATCCATCCATCCATCAGGCCTGCCTGTCAGTCAGCCAGTCTTCCACATGGTCTGTCTGTGTCTATCTACCAAGACAGCATAGCATAGCGTAGAATAGCATAAAATGATGACGATAATAATAATAATAATAATACATTTTATTTGTATGTGCCTTTCAAGAAACCACATAACCAAGCAATCAATAAAACATTTAGGTAATATTAAAGTTTAACTTTTTTTTTTAAATATACATTTTAAATATATACACATAATAATAATAATAATAATAATAATAATAATAATAATAATAATAATAATAATAATTTTTGTTATAATATTAGTTCCATTCATCTCTGGGCTCAGGTTTTTGTTTCATGCCTTTTTTGTGCATTTGTATTCAATTGATAGTTTTTGTTTTTTTAATAACAGTGAACAGGAGGTGTGTATCTAGAGTACTGTTGTCAGGGTGACACGCTGGTGGCTGAGGAGTTCCTGCTCTGCCTCCCTGTGGGGCCAGTTTTCCTTCAGGAAACAGAATGACTCAGTTGTGGTTTGACATTGTGAGTTCATGTCTGGTTAGGAAGAGGCATGCAGGGTGAGAGCACTGCACACTGAGTGTGTGTGTGTGTGTGTGTGTGTGTGTGTGTGTGTGTGTGTGTGTGTGTGTGTGTGTGTGTGTGTGTGTGTGTGTGTGTGTGTGTGTGTGTGTGTGTGTGTGTGTGTGTGTGTGTGTGTTTGCTTGACTTACATGATGGATTTCATGACTGATTTTATGGTGACTTTAATTTCATTTTAATTTAATATACTTTAGTAATCCTCGAAGGGAAATTAAGAGCACACTCTAGTTAGTCAAATCCAATCACATGCATGTTAGTGTGTACAGGGCAGGTTCATCCCACACACACCATCTGGGTACTCACCTCAATGAGTGTCAATCATAACCAGAAGCATCCGCTCGGCACCAGGTCCCGCCTCCCCGTTCCGTCAAACAGAACGTGTCTGTTGAGCAATACTGAGTCAAAGGGTGCTCCAAAAGACTGCAACCCAGCCCTGCCTGTCTGCCATCAAGATGACTCACTGGGAGGAATCCCCCCACCCAGTTAACTTGGGGGAAAGATTTGTCCAACAAGGTTCCTACCAAACACCTGGTGTTGGACCCCACCCGGAAGGACCCTGCCACCAGCCTCAAGAGAAGTCAGTGGTCAACCCTCACCAGGTTTAGGACTGTTATTATTTTGATTTTTTTCCCTTTCTTTGGGCGGCACGGGGGTGCAGTGGGTAGCGCTGTCGCCGCAAAGACAGACGATTCCGGGTTCGAGTCCCGCTCTGCGCGGAGTTTGCACGTTCTCCCCGTGTCTGTGTGGGTTCTCCGGCTCCCTCCCACCTCCAAAAACATGTGCTTCAGGTTAATTGGCAGGTCCCAAATTGCCCGTAGGAGTGAGTGTGTGTGTGCGTGGTTGTGTCTTTGTGCCTGGCTCTGCAGCACACTGGCGTTGCGCCCGGAGTGTCCCCCGCCTCACGCCCTATGCCAGCTGGGATAGTTCCCTCCCTTCCCCTTTTCTCTAACGTATCCCAGTTGGTGGGGGTGGAAGGCTGCCCACCCAGACCTGGGATTGGTTCTGAGTTTTCTGCCTCTTAAAGGCTCATTTTCAAGTTCAGGATGATTTGTTTGTCCTCTTGACAATAAAGAGATCAATAAAGCTGCTACTGTTTCCGCCCACGCTGACCACCTTTATCTCATTAAAGGGTCCAAGTTATTTTCTCATCACCTTGATTTGTTTCCTGTTGCTTTCTTATATATATAAATAAATTTATATTTTACAGAATGTCTTGTCAAGTTTTTTACTTGCTGTGTGGAAAAAAATATATTTTCCTCCAATCCTGGGAAAGAATTACTAAAAATGGTGTTTTAGAGCTCCAGGCACACAAATTTGGAATTCATAATTTCATACTTTTCCTGCTAATAATGGCTCCATTTGGAGATATTACCATTCAACATTTATTTAGAAACCCGAAGCCTGTAACCTCTGGAGTTTTGAAGTCAGTAATTTTGGGTCACACAGTCAATCAACCGTTGTCTCAGACATGTCTAAACATTTCAGTCTTAATGGGCCAGGGTTTAAATTAACAAAAATACCTGGTATGTTTGAAAAAAGCTTATATGATTACACACACACACACACACACACACACACACACAAGTTTGTCAAGTTAACTGAGTATAGCTTTTGGGTCTCATGTCCCCCGTGTCTCATTTATGAGCTCAGGTACATCATTTCTGCAGTGCTCTACTGTATATTTACAATACTACCTTCCACATATGAGCCACTTGTGCATGTGTTTGTTGTCAGTACCTCTGACCATTAAGCTATATGGATTTCTAGAAAAGGACTTCCCAAGTCTCTAGTAGATGACTCGCTGAAAGCATCAACAGAGACCCAGCGGCAGTGGAGTTGTCTCATGATGATATCTTAGGAAGGTATCCTGGTTGGCCAGAGTCTCTTTTGGGATTCTGACCAATTGTGACACATACTGAGGATCTTAATTCCACTCTTTGGTTTTAAAGTATGAGAGGTTCCCCATGTAGGTTTCTTGTGGTGGTCAGAATCTGGTTTGGGATTCTATCCCAGTCAGATTACCTGCACACGACTCATTGCAGAAATGCTGGGATACTGCATTGAAAGTATCACAAGTAACACAGTCTGATATCCACATGCAGTCATGTGAAATTGTCCAGTGAGATGGATATTAGCGTGCTCAAAGGGAACCTCCATTAGTAAGGGGCACCATGACACGGGGAACAGCCAGTTCCCCTGCTGTAGCAGCAGACCCACTCCAGCAACGCTCCATGGCTCACTGCATACAATCTGTTCCTGTGCTCCATCAGGGCAGGATGGACCTCCACTTCTGACACCTCTTTGCCACAGTGTTGGATAACCTTGCATCACCACTGAGAACACACAATTCACATCCACATTGCCCCATAAACTGATTAAACCTGGGCTAATCTGTTTACAGTGTCTGGATCTTACGGAGCTTTTTCTCTCTCCAAAATTGGCCAGGCTGTCTTCATTTCCAGTACTACTGCACTGACATTTGAGAAGCCCTCAGTAGGCAGAAGTACGGCACTCGCACTGGTTGGTTGCTAGGGAATAAAAAAAACATGGAGTGATTAGATCAGGGAAGATGTGACGGTTGAGCTGGGGAGCCTGATGGTACAACCGGAGGCCACAACAAGGACGTGTCAATGAAGGTCTCCTTGAACTAACATATACAGTATATGCATGTGTTTGTTCAAATTAGAGTGTGCTCTTAATTTCCCTTCAGGGATTACTAAAGTATACTAAATTTAAAAAAAAAAAGTAATTAAAGTTTCCACTATTTCTAGTCATAAATCAGCCCCTGATGTCCAGACATTACAGCAGAGACAAGGGTGAGACAGCAATCAATATAACACAAAATTCACTCCCAAACATCCTTCTCTGATGTACTGCCACTCTTTCTCTCTTGCCATTGATCTAAAATAAATGTTGGTTTTACAAGCGTCTCCATGCACTTTAATTTATCTTTTTAATCTCCTCCTGATCCTTTTATTATTTTTTGTGGTTGGGACAGTCTCGTGCCTCCTTATCTCAACTGCTACATGACTTTTCTTCACTAGTAAACTAGATTAGATCTCTAGATATGAGAGCTACTCCACCCAAATTTGGAGGAATGCCATTTCTCTTAGTCAGACCAGGTCTTCCAATGAAACTGCCATTTATTGACAAAGCCCACATCTTTTTCTGGACAGCCAGAAGTTGAACTATTACATTTAATCACTGATCAGATTTGTTGGGGCTCAAAGAAAGTACTTTGTACAGAAGTATTCGCAGACTCCACATTTATTTTCATGACCCGCAGCCAGAATCACATGTCATTACCAAATGCACATATTACAATCTTCTTGGATGTGAAAGTGAACTTCAAACAGCTGCTTTAAATTTCATTCCTGTTGCCTTCACTGGCCCCAAGAATGCATTTTGATTAGGGTTGATGTCAGTACCCTCACATTTCTCAACATGGAGCTGCCAATTACCAGTTTGTTTCCGAGTTAAGGTGTAGGTGAGAGGGCAGCATTTGTTTGACATGTGAAGCCACTGGTGGGCTTCTACTGTGGACTGAAGTAGAAATCTTGCGAAGTATTTTCACTAAGAAGTATACACTAGTATCATATGACCTCATTGTAACTTAGAACCACCCTCTGGGATTCCCCAATTCAAAAATGTTTGAAGGCCTCTCCATCCATGCATCTGTGTGTGTGTGTGTGTGTGTGTGTGTGTGTGTGTGTGTGTGTGTGTGTGTGTGTGTGTGTGTGTGTGTGTGTGTGTGTGTGTGTGTGTGTGTGTGTGTGTGTGTGTGTGTGTGTGTGTGTGTGTGTGTGTGTGTGTGTGTTGATGTGTTTGTTATGGTCTGTGTCACTCTGCCATGTGTTGACGTGACGGCCATTCTCATGCGCACAGTTCATCTGTAGAAACAATAATTGGGTGGTCCTGTGACTTCAACAATGGTCATAGGAAAATGGACAAAAAGTGATAACAAATAAAGCTGGGAGTTTCCTTAGAGCTTCTGCTTTCCATACATCAGACCTCAGACTCGACGTTTAACAGGCTGGAATGTTTACCTGAACATCTTGGTGCGCCGGGAGAAGCTAAGCTGGAATGGTTGTTACAGCTGTTTGGCCTGGCAGGAATGTGTTAAGTGTAATAAATGCCAGTTGAGTTCTTTCAAACATTTCAAAGTGGAGTCTGTTAACACATCTAGATAAGGCATGATTTTTAGAATGGGGGTGGGGGGGTCATGGCTAAGATCAAGCTAAGTCAAGCTTTAATCCACTGAGGTATCCCAACGCACTGACGTGAATGACACGCTGATGCACTTCCTGGTCATCAAAAGTCAGACGCTCCTCTTTATGTTTGATCACTCTGTTTTATTTCATAAAGTTTTTTCAGTTAACTCGACTAATAATTAACATCACCTCAAAACATTTGGAGTTCAGCATTAGCGTCAGTTAATGTTTCCAGGCAGAAACCTAATCCGGGCTACATTGGTTCCTACATCACTTAGTTCCTAAAGGAGGACAACCCCATCAATATTGAATAAATGTGAACTAACAGCAGACTGTGACAGAGTTTTCTGACAAGTAGTCTAGTGTCTACAGTACATTGCTGCTCTAACTTTGTCTTCAGTCTCCATGTTGGTGAACGTCTCCATGAACATAATACATTGTGGGTTCGTTTCCTGCTAAGAAGTTCACAGAATGTGGTTAAAAGAAGGTGGAAACGCTCGAGATGACACCAACAGGAAAGACCAAAAGACCACAGGAAGTGACATCAGAGCAGTGGCTGGGTGCACCCTTAGAGGAGCTCAGTCACCAGGGAGGTCCTTGGAGTAAAACCGCTGCTCCTCCGCCTCGAGCGGAGCCAGCTTCGGTGGCTCGGGCATCTGTCCCAGATGCCTCTTGGATGCCTCCCTGGGGAGGTGTTCCGTGCAAGTCCTACCGGGAGGAGACCATTTTCTGGCTGCCCTGGGAAGACCTTGGGAAGACCTTGGGATCTCCCCAAAAGAGCTAGAAGACGTGTCTGGAGAGAGGGAAGTGTGTTCAATCCTGCTGAGACCGTTGCCCCCACGACCTGGGCCCGAATTAGTGGTTGAAGATGGATGGATGGATCCATTATTTCTCCATCTCTTTGTACACAACCGATAAGTATGGAAGCATTGATGCTGATCAGGTAAAGTGACATGAATTTTCAGTGCACAAGGGTCTCATCACTTCCAGAGTCCAGTAGGGCTTTCAGTGTTGTTCCACTGAAAGCCCTACAGTGTTGTTCCACTGAAAGCCCTACTAGAAAGACAGAGAGAGAGAGAGAGAGAGAGAGAGAGAGAGAGAGAGAGAGAGAGAGAGAGAGAGAGAGAGAGAGAGAGAGTGAAGCAAAATCACGAGATAATGACTTTGACACAAAATCCAAGACATTCACACAAAAAGGAATTCTCCACTCAAAAACAAACAATGGTAGGACTTTCAGCAGTACTGTGTTTCCTGCACAAAGAAAACCTCTTCCTTTTTAACATTTATCAAACTAAAAACAGAGCTCTTTGTGTCCATGTCTCCTGCTACACTCACATTTAAAGTACTTAAAATACAGGTTTAAAAAAAAAAGAGACAAAAATTCAAAAACCAACTAATTGTTCTCTACAATTATACTTCTTACTTTTTCATGAGTTTCTCAATTTATCTTTAGCAATTTTATTCACTTTGTTCTTTCTTGTGTCAGTGTTTTCTTTCTTTTTGGAGCTATCTTTAATAATTCCTCGTCTATCTCGATATCGTCCTCTTCTTCTCCAGCTGAGACTCTACCATCCTGGTGGCTCTCTCTCTGGCCCCCTCAGCCTCCGCCAAATCACTCTGACCATCCTTTGTGCTGTTCCCATCTCCTGCGTGTTTTTCTGTTGCTCCCGATAGGTGGCAGGCAACTGTTTAACCTTTGTGCTGTCACCCATGACCTCTGGGTTGATGGCGGGCAATTCAGCGGAGGATGGAGTTGGACCCTCACAAGGCAGCGATTGTGAAATCAGGACCGCAGCACTAGAAGCCACCAAGTGCGCTCTAGGGGGCATACTCTATGCTTTGACACACCACTCCAGATGGTTAGCAAAATCGTACATTACAGAACACCTGCGATACTTCCTCTCTTTATTTGACTGCCTACACTCTCTCTCTTACCACTGAGCTCTAATTTATCTCCACTGTCGGCTTAGGCTAAAATAAAAATCAGATATCAGAAGTCATAGTTTTATATTCATTCACATGTACTGTCAATCTTGAGACAAAAAAGACCTTGAGTGGATTTACAGTAAACCCGGGACCTTCTTGCTGTGAGGTTTACCGCTAAGCTGCTGCCCTACCCTGGATGTTTATATGGGAGTTAAAAAAAGTCTGTTGTACAGAAGTTATTCATGCTGTCTCTGAGAGAACCCATACCATTAGCAGAGAGAATAGTGCTAAAATGATCACCGGTTTTTTTTAACAATTATATTTTACAACACAAAACATAAAACATACATATGCACATAAAAGAGAACAGAAACAAAAATACTTCTAGCTTATCAGCATGTCTCACTTCATAGTGAATGTAATGTTCCTTATAAATGTTAATTTTTAAATGGAAGAGGATTTCTATAATGTTAGAATAATGTTTTTTGCTATAACAAGGCCAAACTTGAGCAGTTTTTGTAATGCAGGGCTGTCTCTGCTGTATAAATTAAAATGTTCTTCAAGAAACTCCTGATCTTGGGGCAGGACCAACCAAAAGAGATGCCCACTTCCACTTTCACACTTAAAGTCTTAATAACATTATATGTGCCACTGATAAATAACACGGTTTCTCTGTATTTGTTGATATATCAAGGGCTTTTGACTTGGCAGTTCCTTGCATATTGCTGGACAAGCTAAGAGATAGGACTGCCAGCCCTAGTTCAAATGTTACTACCCAGGTGAGGGCTTTTTTTCTCATCTCCTTCCCTTATTTAGAGGTATTCCTCAGGGATCCATATTAGGTTCCAAACTGTTCAACATCTATCTCAATAATGTCACACAGGCTGCAGGTAGTTCTCACATACATCTTTATGCAGATGACACTATTATCTATATGTCCAATTCCCTCTCTGACTACTGCATTGTCTTCATTACTGGCTAGACTTAGTTTTGTTTAACATGATTTTATTGGTCTTGGCTTGTTTTTAAACATTGAAATAAAATAGACGTATGTTTTTTAACAGTTATCCAAAAAGTTTAATTTCCCGTCACAATTTCTTCCTTGGATGGTTCTGAGATAGATTTTGTCACCTGCTTAAAGTATCTAGGTATCTAGTGTAGGAGCCGTGAACAAATGTAGAGGTATTGTGTAGGGGTGTGGTCATTTAAATATTGTGTTTGTTGTTGTTAGTGATGATGTTTCGGGTTGGTTTGATCACGTTAATAAGGTATGTATGTTAATAAATATGTGGGCGGGGATGCTAAAAAAGGTCAAATAGGGGCACCTGCTCACCTGTGTGGCTGGAGAGAAAGAGAGAGGGTAAGCGGGGTTGCTGTATTTTTTGTTGACCGCTATTTTGGCTATTATCGCTACGTTATGCTATTTTCGCTATTACTGTGATCACTTTGATTATAAGTTTGTGCACAGTTTCATGAGTTGATTATTGTTTTTAGTTGATAAAAATTAAGTTACTCCTTAGTATCGAAGTGATTTTTGTGAAGTGCGTCTGACAAAGGAAAGCCCTGGCCTTTGCCTCTCAGCGACTCTTTGGTTTTTGAGGTTGCTAGATCTGGTAACAGCATCCTGCCATTTAAAAAAAAAATTAAATGACTCTTCAACACTCACCACCGTTGCCTGTATTCCGTGGTCATCTGGCCCTCATATAACTCCTGCAATCACTCACTGGTTTCTGTTCATTTATAAAACCCTCCATCTGTCTCTGCATACCCAAATCTTCTTTGGCTACCCCTTCTGTCAGTCTTCTGCCGTAATTGACTGGAATCATCTGCAGCACAAGTTAAAGATCAATTCCTTCATTGATCTTTTGTTAAAAACAGTTGTCCAAGACCAATGCACTTGCTTTTAGCCAGTTCAAACATGTGTCACTGTGTTTGTTGTGTATGGTGTTTGTTGTATTTCTGCTGTTCTCTTTGTTCATGATGTTGACTTGTTTGTTTCATGTAGCTACCTCTCATCATTGTAGGAAAACTACAATCTCAACTGACTTATCTGGTTAAATAAAAGTTAAATAAAATAAGAAAATAGAAACATATTCATGGACTACGAAGTTGGGAGGTCTTTTTGAGCTATTAGGTTCACTTTCCACAACCTTTAGTTTCAATCCAAATGGATTAACAAAGTCCCCACATTATTGACATTTTGGTCACCAAATTAATTAAGACAGAAAAAATTAATACATCATACAATACAGTTGATGTTAACGTGAAACATTCTAGTTATTAGTATTAAAGTCATCCTCAAAAATCAGGGTAACTAATAATGTTGTCATGCAAACAGTCATTACTGATTCCATAACAACGGCCTTTGAAATGAAGAAATGAACAATTAAGTTGTTATTGTTTATGATACAGCATTTAACAAGAGTGTCATGTCATTTACAGACCAGCAGGTAGCAATGTGGGTCAAAAAACCAAATGTAGACTCCATGATAAATTCCTATTCCGTTCATTTTTATCTACAAAGATGTTGCCTTTAGATTCAAATTGTTCCTCAACTTCCATTACTGGATGTTTGTGATATTCAAATGTGGAATATAGGCAATATATATTATGTTAATTATATGTTCTTAGTGCTAAGATAATTTTGTTAAGTTGCTGGAAAGCAAAAAGAAAAAGAAAAGTCAAACCTTGAAGAAGCAACTTCAAGGTTTGTTGAAGACGTTTCAACTCCCATCCAAGGGGCTTCTTCAGTTCTAACGAACTGGTTGAGAAATTTTTTGCCGAAAACCCCGCAACCATTCACTCCTGAGTGTATTTCACATAACAGTTCACATGAAGGTGGGCGGGGCAACAGCTCTCATATTGTCTTGGTGGTTTATGTCTTTGTTTTTTTCTGCTCCAACTTAAGTATAGGTATCTAGACAGTCTGTGTAGATTCTCAGTCATCCATGTTGTAAAAAAAGAAAAAAACACTTAGCTGGACTTATTTAAGGTTGGCTGAAGATGCTTGACATCCCATCCGAAACTCATATGTTATATATAATATAAGAGTAATTGGAAGGTATGTGAAGCATCTTATAAGGACTCTATCAGTGGCGTGCGGTGAGGTTCATGGCTGGTGAGGCACAGACTTCATCATAATCAGATGAAGATTTTTACAAACATACGAACCTACAGTGTAGCTTATTCACCATTTAATAGGCAACAGTAAGTGGGTTATTTTTAAAGTCTCATAGCAGAATTATTTACACACACGAGCACATTTGATTAAAAAAACTGATGTTGTTACCTGTATGCTTTTCATATGTTATGTTTACTTATAAATGAAGTCCATGCGCAGCTCCTTCTGAACAAAAGCATCGGAAAAATTTTGAGTGGAGATACGTAATCCTCCATTTTTATAGTAAGGTAAGGCGAGCAGAAAATAAATGAATGGCTGCACTTGATGCATTGACTATAAATCGTAGTTTGCTGTCACTGCTTCGACGACCGAGGAAGAGGAATCCTCGGCCGAATCCCTGGGATCACCAGCGCCCCCTACCATGAGGCAGGAGAACTGTGTGCTTGACTTGGTGCCTTTTCCCAGCCGATTCAGGACCGCTCAACTCAAGAAATATGTTACACACATGAAGTTGTTGACAAAAAAAAATCACACTGTACATTATATACATTAGCTAAATTATGGAAATTTAGTTCATAGAGAAAACGTGTTTGAACATTTTAATAGCGACATATAGAGAGATAGCATAATGGTCTCACTGTATAGCATGCCAGCACTGCTTGTGGAGTCATTGATCAATCCATGGTGAGGCTCAGCTGGCTGGGGCCTCACCGCAGGTCTCTTCTCTGTATTTCAGTGGTAAATGTGAAAATTCAGCGATTTTGAGTAAAAATAACCTAAAATTGGTGACTTTAAACAGAAAATAACTTTATAATTCACATCAAATTGATAAATATAACCATTTAATTTATTTCTTCCTTTTCCATTTTTGTTTTTCATGATGGCAGCTGAGGCTGTGCCTCACCTGCCTCCCCTGACCACACGTCACTGGAATCTATATATACAGATGTTACCATTCATAAGGGAGTCATTGTCCAGCACACCCTCATGTGAGTTGTAACTTTGAGCAGCACTCAGGTGTGAATGTAAGTTGTGGTGTCTGGGAATGGATATCTCCTTGTTTTTTTCCTGCTCCAACAGTAAGTACAACTCAAAGACCAAGATAAATTGACATGCTCTAGCATGGTAGACATTGAGCAGAGGTGGACAGAAATGGAGAAGGGACAGACTGCAGACCCAACAGGGGTGGTGCCGACTCTCTCTGCTCCAGCTTGTCACTGACTCCACAGGAAAGTCAAAATGAACCCGGGGTATTATTTGAAGTACATAATTAAACAAACGTTATGGTGGTCAATGGGGACCTCGGCCAAACAAAATATATCGTAATTTACAATGTGCTCCATTACAGCGGAAGTGACACAACCATAGACAATGGGGTGAATCCATGTCAGTGCCATTATATAAATATACAGTAAGTGACAACATAACAAGCCAACATGATCACATTTATTTATCATGAAATCATCTCAAATCATGTCATCATCATCAGATTTAGAAGACGAACCCAACTCTGGGTGTAATTGTCCCCTATAACTACGACCCGATGTTATAATTGCATTATAACTGCAAACTATACAAGCCTCTATAATATAGGGGCTTGTATATAGGGCCCATATGACACCAATCAAGGAGGTAACCCCCAAAAATCTGAAATATTGTTGTAAATTAGTAACTAGCCCCGTGGGAAACAAACCCAATCAATTGACCTGTCTATCACTTTTGATATTGTTTACTTTTCGCGAGTGCCATAATCGCACTATAATCTGGTCATAAAAACATTTATGCAATACCTCCAAATAGCTCCAGACATGAATTAATTATCCACTAAACCTTGGGAATTCAGAATAAATACTATGGGTTGTCTAAAAATCATATTACCTTCAAATCTCTTTCAAAATCATCCGGGGTCAAGTGCTCATGGCAGATTCTTGGATCTTTGGTCATTTTGCTTTCCATTGCTCTCCAATCTTTCCAGAAGGTATTTTGATGAAAGATAGATTCTTATCTTTGTGTCTAACTCCTGTGGTGTTGGAACATCCATTCACCTCACAGATAACCATGATTTTATCAGATGTATTGCTTCATTGATCGTATTGTGCTGTAATGGCTGCCCTGACTAATGAAGCAACGGGTGTCGTCGATGACGCATGACCCTACGTGATGGTGCTACTGCAGCATAGATTCTAAGGTGTCCTGACACCAGGGATGATGCCGGACAGGGAATTTTCAGGGAACTTTTTTATTTTTATTTTTTCAGAATGATAAACAAAATATATATTACTCTACAATGAGTTTCCTGTCCCTTTAAGAGCACCGACCCGTTCACCACAACAACATAGGGATGGAGTGATAAACCACACCACCTAAACCTCCCTTCCCACTTCATCTGGACCTTATGACGATTACGTACAGTCACTCACCTCATAGAAAAAACAATATGTCACCTACACATAGTGACAAGTTTGCAGCATCACATGCAACAGGGAAGTGATAGTTTGAGAGAATTTTAAGCTCAATCGTACTATGCCTGAGAATACTACTGAAATAGCCAACTTTGAAAAAGGAGCTTGAGATGTTATGAATGAAAATGCAACTTTCGAAGAAGTAAAGGAAAAGGCATTTGGAGTTGATGAGAAACACAGTAAAGGTGTAAAGGTGTGCTGAACAAAAAAATAGAGGATGTTCAGGAGAAGCATAGAGAAAGATTGAGAGGACAGATATAGTATGGCGAGTATGGGAGGGGGAAGAGAAGAACGGGGGAGGCAGATGTGCGACTGGATGGTGATAAGATAATGAGTTGAAATGGTTGGCAATGAGGGGAAAGGTTGCAGAGATTTACGTTAGCTATATGATATTATGAAAATATTCAGCATAATATACTGTACATGACATAAAATACAAACATTTACACTGAGGATTACACCTATGGTAAATTTATGGTAACCACTTCACCTACGCTTCATGTTTCTGGAGATGGGAGGAAGATGCAGAACCCAGAGAGAACCCATGCAGACACAGATAGAAAGCAAATTTCATGCAGAATCGAACCTTCTTGCTTTGAAGCAACAGCACCATTGTGCTGCCAGACCTGATATAATGGATGAGAAAAAACAAACAGAGCAAAGCTGAAGGTCACTCATCGGACCTATGAACATACAGTATGTCTTCGATACTCGGGTGAAGAGAGGGTCAGAGCTGTCAACCAACACCATTGACTCAGATTGGACCATTTTCTCCACTTCCATTGTCAAAGAGGCTAGTTGGACCTGTGGTTGCCAGGTCTCCAGTGCCTGTTGCAATGGCAATTACTTCTGGTGGACACCGGAAGTAACAGATGCCATCAAGCTGAAAAAGGAGTCTCATTGAGTCTTGTTAAATCATGGAAGTCTAGTGGTAGCTGACAGAAACACGGCAGGCCAGTCGTACTGTGGCACGAGTGGTCATGGAGGCAAAAACTGGGAGGAGTTTAGGGAGGCCATGGAGAAGGATGATCGGTGGGCCTCAGAGGATTCTGGCAAACAGTCCAGTGCCCCAGGAGGGGAAAACGGTGAACCGACACTGGGAGCAGTGCTGGTTGTACATTCTGCTGGTTGTACATTCTGGCTGCTCTAGGAAGGAAGATAATGTTCCTTCACACATTTTGGGTATAGCAACCTAACGCTGAAGGAGCTTGGTGGTGTGGAGCTACTGACCTCGCCTGAGGATATTATCGGGCAGTGGAACAAATTCTTTGAGGATCTCCTCAATCCCACTACGATATCTTGTTTAATCTATTTCACATGGCAATTGGGGATAGTACATTTGGATTGGCAGACCAGGGTGGAGGTCTCCCTTTCCACAGAAAGTGCCGTACGCCATTGTGTGTTGGGGTAGTGGGGCCACGAAAAGGGACATGGAACGCCACAATAGAATAATCTGCAGAGTGGGTTCACTGTCTCCAGAGAGCCTGGACTCTGTGGAGAAAGTTCTGCACTACGTCCAAAACCAGGGCTATCGTGGCAAACACCAGCCACTCCCTGCACACTACCTTCTACCAGCATAATAACTCCTTCAGTGGTAGACTGCCATCACAGAGTGTCTCCACGGAGAGACACAGGACCTCCTTTGTGCCGACGATGATGTGTCTTACAATTTAAGAGGGATGTGCCTTGCCCTCAAGGTGGGTACCTGTAAGTGGCTGGAGAGGACATTGAAAACTATCTCCTGCGCTTTGAGTGCATGGCCAAGAGATGGGGGTGGCCGCAGTCTGAGTGGGCGTCCCGCCTGGTGCCATTGCTCAGTGGAAAGGCATTGGAGGTCTACACAGCTATGGTTGAGGAGAGGGCCCACCAGGACCGCGACCTGAGAGCAGCGCTCCTGGCCAAGTTTGAAATCTCACCAGAGAGTTATCGTCAGCAGTTCCAGGCCAGTATGGTTCCACAGGGAGAGAACCTAACGGAGACTTACCACCGCCTGAAGGGACTCTATCGGCGCTGGATTCGGCCAGAGCAGCACACAAAAGAGCAGATCGGTGAGCACATCATCCTGGAGCAGCTTCTGCCAGCCGACATCTGCACCTGGGTGAAGGAGCATGAGCCTGCAGATGGGCTAGCAGCATCCAAGCTGGTGCTGCAATACATCAATGCCCGAGGAGGAGGCCCAGCAGCACACCCAGGCGGTCCTGGTCGACAGCTCCAGTCACAGCCCCGACCAGCAGGCAAAGACAACTACCAGCCATCCGGGGACCCCAGCTCAGCAGCCAGTCAGCGAGGTACTGGTAAGGAGCTCATCTGTTTTTACTGCCAGCAGCCAGGGCACAAAGCATCTCTGTGTCCACTCAGAAAAGCGAAGCTTACTGGTGCCTGTTACACCCCACGAGCTGAAGAGGTAAAAACAGCAGCGGTTCATGGATGTCGTTATTAATGGACAGCCTGTGAGCGCGTTTATTGACTCTGGCAGTTTTTTAACCCTGGTACGGAGAGACTTAGTGCCCACCGGGGTTATTGATTGTAACTCACAGGAGGACATTATCTGTGTGCATGGCGACAGGCATTCCTACCCCATGGTGGAACTGACAATTGTGGTGGAGGAGCAGCCCTATTTGATGATGGTGGGGGTGGTGGAAAAGTTGCCTGTGGCTGCCATTTGGGGATGGGACATACCTGTGCTGATGGATGGACTGCGGAGGGGAAAAGGGGGAACAAGGGCGTTGTCGGTGTGAGGGCTCTGTCAGGACTGGTGATCACCCGAGCCCAGGCTAGGGCTGGGGTGACTGCTGAGCAAATCAGGGACCCTTGTTCGGAACCTTTTTCCACCTTGGACGGTGAATTGTTTGAGGGAGGGAACAAGGGCCCACCGGAGACTCGCTGGCGTTTTGAAAAAGAACTGAACTCAAGGGCGCCTGACTGTAAGGAGGGGCTTTTAAAGGACATGTGGGAGGTGCCAGAGGATATTGGGACTGTGCAAAAGGAGGACGTGTCTCTCAAGCATTTGTTTGACAAGGTGGTTGCGAGGCTGAATGCAGAAAAGGGCAACAAACAGTGTTTTATGGTGTAAAATGGTGTTTTGTATGCTGTGGCTGATGGTCTTAAGTGCCTAGTGGTGCCTGTGTCCTGCCGACAGATGATCCAGCACTTGGCACACACCTTGCCCTGGGCAGGTCATCTAGGGCGCAACAAAACTTTTTTGCGCATCAGTTCCCGTTTTATTGACCCTCTATGTATGCAGATCTGCAAATGCACTGCAAAACATGTCTCATATGTCAGAAAACTGCTTATGTGCGCCCTTCAGACCGTGCCTACCTCCAAACAATGCCTGTGATCTCCACCCCATTTCGGCGCATAGCGATGGACATAGTTGAGCCATTGGTAAAGAGCAGTCGGGGGCACCAATACATTTTGGTTTTCTCAGACTATGCCACACGGTTCCCAGAAGCATTTCCCTTACAAACAGTCAGTGCCTCTGCTGTGCTGCGTTGTCTTGTGCATTTGTTTTCTAGAGTCGGCATACCAGAGGAGATTGTGATGGCTCAGGTGGCCAACTTCACCTCCCGCCTGCTGCAGCTCTTCCATCGCCAGCTGGGGATCTCACCGATCTAGACCACCCCATACCATGCTCAGATGGACGGCTTGGTGGAGCGGTTCAACCAGACCCTGAAGAAGATGTTACAGAAGTTTGTAGCGGACAACGGGCAGGACTGGACCAGATGGTTACCCTTCCTCCTGTATGCATACCGGGAGGTTCCTCAAGCCTCCACCGGTTTCTCCCCGTTCGGGCTGCTGTATGGCTGGGACGTTCAGGGGCCATTGGACCTCCTGCGGAAGGGTTGGGAGGCTCCTCGTCCGCAGCCGGTGATCGGAGTGTGGTCCAGTTTGTGCTGGAGATGTGGGATCGGCTGGCAGAGTACCAGGAGGAAGCTGAGGTCAACCTGCGAGAGGCCCAGCAGTCCCAGAAGGCCTGGTATGACAAACAGGCCCGACACAAAGAGTTCCAGCCCGGCCAGAAGGTCCTGCTCCTATTGCCATCCTCCACCAGCAAGCTGCATGCTAAGTGGCAGGGCCCTTACACAGTCCTCTGTAAAATGGGTCCTGTCACTTAACAGATCCACCAGCCAGAAAAGAGGAAGGTACCACGTCACTCTATTGAAGGAGTGGAAGGAGGCTCCTGTCCCAGTTCGTGTGGCATCCCTGCTGGTGAGGGAGGTGGACAGTAAGGGGGAGGAGGAATTGTCCCTGGCCAGCTTCAACCAGCCTGCCGAACCAGCTCTCGACCACCTGTCTATTGTCCAGACCAGCCAACTCAGCGAGGTGTTCCAGCGAGTCTCCAAGCTGTTCGCCGCCAACCCGGGGAGAGGGGGCCAGTCCGCCAGCGGTCCTACAGGCTGCATCAGCATCTGGTGGAGAAGCTCCTGAAGGAAGTGGAGGAGATGCAATGCCTGGGGGTGATCGAGCCATCTCAGTCCAAGTGGTGCAGTCCAGTGGTCATCGCGGTGAAGACAGATGGCTCGCTCCGCATCTGCATCGACTTATGGAAGCTAAATGCAATGTCAGAGTTTGATGCCTATCCAATTCCCCAGATCGATGATCTTCTGGAGAATATTGGCCGAGCCAGATTCATCACCAACCTCGACCTCTGCAAGGGCTACTGACAGGTGCCCCTGGAAGAGTCCAGTCGTCCATACACTGCGTTCCGGACTCCTACTGGCCTCTTCCAGTTCACCGTGATGCCCTTCGGTCTCCATGGAGCTCCCGCCACCTTCCAGAGGCTGATGAACCGCGTCCTGCAGGGGTGTGAAGACTGCAGAACGGCCTACCTTGATGATGTGGTCATCGTCAACACCACCTGGGAGGAGCACTTGCAGCACCTGGAATGAGACTGTTTCACGCACATTCCCCGGCAGGTCCACACTCACGTGTCCACATCATCCAAACTCTCGCGGTAGTGCGTTTGAGGTTGCACACTAGGCGCCTACGCATTTTCCCCACATCTACACAGAACTTTATGAGAGACACTCACCTGATGCTGCTGCGTTGGTCCGCCTCTGGGGCCAGACCGAGGCACTACCTGGATGTGGCTGAAATAGCACATCGTGGCGTGTTGCTAGGCCAGTCCGGTACCTGGACTGAACCATTTTTTATATTATTGGATTGTTTCCTATTTTGAGGGGTTTTGATAAATGTTGAACCAGCCGTATGATGGGCAGTTATGTTTTATTTCGTTCTGGTTTAGTTGTAAAGCAGGTTTAGTGGTAATTTTGTCTGTTTCTGGTATCGTATACCAGATATTGTAAAAACAACCCTCGCCAGGGGAGGGGCATGGGGATATCTAAGGGAAGCATTTCTGCTTTATGGGGGGTTCTTTATGTACTTTCTTACGAATATAAGACATTTTCTTGTAGTATTTAAAAAGTTTTGATGCAATTCATTATCATGCGTCAGCCCCCCTCTCCACTATGTGCGTGTGTGTGTGTGTGTGTGTGTGTGTGTGTGTGTGTGTGTGTGTGTGTGTGTGTGTATGTGTGTGTGTCTCTATGCATAACTTAGACAGAGCAAAGTCAGTGAGCAGAGCTGCGGACTAAAATGATCTAGGTGAAGTAACACAACCTGGACCATCACTACACTTCTTATTGTAAGTAAGAGCTGTAAATTCTTCAGGAGTGAAAACGCCTGTTCATCTGCTGTCGTTCAGTTCTAATACATCTGGAATGTTTTTACACGAGCACAGTGCATGACCTGGGCTGATACTGAGTTGTTAAAAACAAAAGGAAACGCCATTGTTTAATTTGCCACTACTTTTTAAATTTTGTTCATGGTTTTATACTGAGCTACTGGCTGATATAAAGTAGCCCACAGAGGACTCAGTACCAGTGGTACCTGTAGGCTGCATCAGCAGGGGAAGACTGATTATTCCTTTTTGATTAATTAGAATGTGGCTTTGAAATAAAAGATGTTTCACCAGTTAACTAAACAAAAATTTTGTTTAATGTTTTTTCAGATGTACAACTACATTGTCTTTGAAATATCTTTCCCCAACGTGATTTGTGGTCCTCAATATCTTTGATTGAATATTGATGAAAAAATTTCTGGTCCACCAACTTTGTTTAAATCTGCGGGCCTCTGAGATCCTTGTCAACACTCTCCCACCCCTGCCCCCACCTGGCACTTAGTTTACATATGCCATGTGAATGTGCATGCGCTACCATTCACTCGTCTTCCTGTGTTTAAACTTTCAGTAACTACATTACTATGTATTTCCCTCTTATGTTGCTCGTGTTTTTCACTCTTGTTTTGCATGATATAACTGTTAATTCTTCTGCAATAATCATGCAGCTACTTTCTCAGTCAGCTTAACGTGACTCGTGGCTCATTGGGTAAATACATAATGGGTGACTGAACTGAGACCAACCGGTAAACATCGCGGAGGATTTGTGTAGAAAAACGCAGTGTTGGCAAATGGGGCAGGAATCAGTGGACACGACAACAAATGATTACGGACAGGAGGTAATTAAAGCTGTGTTTCCCAACAATCGTCAAAGACAATGAGAGATCGCTGGCTAACAACACTGGGTAATCCCCCCTCCACCTTTGTCTCTCACTAGGCTGGGAATGAGTGATAAATTCAACTCATGATTTCTGACTGAATTATCTCACATTCTCGGTTTAGGTCAATTGAATGTAACTGTTGACTGTTGACAGTAAACATCTATTAGGCTTTAAATAGATGTATTATGGCCATTATGGTGTACAGTATTCCCTCACTTATTCGTGCTTCAAGATGTGCGGCTTCACTACATCGCATATTTTTACAACTATATAGTATATTATATATCATCCTTGATGAGATGTAGGTTTCATCTCATTGAGGACAAGGGAGAGAGCGAGAGACGTGGAGCAAGTGTCTCCCATGAGCTGTAGTCACGTGAGACCGTATGCACATGCTGTTGGCTGACAGCATCCGTGTGCATTGCGTTCCGAGACCCACGGTTCCTCCTGCAAGTTTGCAAAAGTGTTTTAAACAGTCTATGAGTGTTTGGAAAAAGGTAATACAGATATAAGGTGGTTTAATATCAGTATGGGAAGGATTCATTAAAATTTAAATTATATGGAAATAATATAGTAAATATCTGATCACTATATCGCAGATTTAGTAATAATTTAGAAGCGTCTTCATCTGCTATAAAACACTATAATGCTGAGGATATGCCTTGTGCGGACACACACGCGCACACACATATACAGACACACACACACACACACACACACACAGCTCTGACTGAAAAGGAGCAAACTAGTTGACCAAATGCTAGCTGACTTCATCAGCTTGTGAGGAACTTTCAGTATGTAGCTGGGAGCCAGGTTATGTCCACACACTGCTACCGTAGCCTGAACACAAACTCCACCTCAGGGATGACAACGCCCCTTATGTGTAAATCAATCAAGTATGGCTCAGGATACCTCAATCACTCAATCATTCCCGTTGTTATGTGAAGATGGGAGCTGTGACCAAATGGGTCCTTTTGATGCTGTCCAGTTATAAAGTCCAAAAGATTACAAATATTTATTGATACAAGGAGTGTTTGTTTTTCAGATTCTAGGAGTTTGTAGGGTTAGGGAGGACCACTATGTACATATATGTAGACACCTGAAAAAATGTTTCATAATAGGACTTCTTTAAAAATATAGCAGTGTTACTTGTCTAATCTGATGTGTAATTTTAACTCTGTTTTGTGAGGTAAAGAAAGAACTCTGGCAGAGCCTTACATGTTTAACTACTGTATTTTGAAAATGGTAATTTAACTCTGCAGACTCTAGAGCCATATAAACCCTGAAAAAGTGTTAAAATCAATTCTATGGGAGTTGATTAACAATGGACTGCTTGCTGTGAAGTTATCTGCTTGTTGTACTTTTTTACCAGTTCAGTTAAATCTTTCTCCTTAGTTGGATTTTTAAATTAAGGAGGTGTTGTCTGCCATATATTTGGCAAAACTACCCACGGACTCAATGTTGATTTTTGTGAGCTTTGACTTTTGCAGCCCAACGTGGGACACCTTACGGTGGGCACTGGAGTTGCTAACTTACAATTAGTGAGGACGGACTCCCTGATCATCAGAGTGCTATCCTCAGCAGAGTGGGGAAAACTTATTAGAAACATGAACTGGCGCGCTCTCTCTCTCTCTCTCTCTCTCTCTGTCTCTCTCTCTCTCTCTCTCTCTCTCTCTCTCTCTCTCTCTCTCTCTCTCTCTCTCTCTCTCTCTCTCTGTATTGTATTTTTTTCCACCCAACTAGTCAAGGTGGATGACCACCCTCCAGAGTGTGGCTCCGCCCTCCAGTGTCTGGGTCCTGCCAGGAGTTTCTCCCTCAATGAGGGAGGTTTTCCCCACCCCTGTCGCTTATGCTTCCTTTGAAGGCTTCTGTTGGGTTTCTCTTTCTGTTAAAGCGCTGATATGATTAAGAGCTTTATAACTGAAAGTTGATTGAATTAATAATCCCTAAATTATGAAGCCTCTCCTAGCTAGACCATGAATGACATATTACACATATCGCCCCCCCCCCCCCCCTCCCGATTTCAAAGAAGCTGACATGTTACCTCCAAAGGAAGAAAAAGTATGGAGGCACACACACACACACACACACACACACACACACACACACACACACACACACACACACACACACACACACACACACACCAGTATGTGCATGTGAGGCCTTTGATTTAACACAGACTAAACAGACGATCACAGACTTCTGAGAAAGGATGAGGAGGGTAACTGGCCACATATCTGATGGAGGTTTGGTTAACCAGCAAACAGACAGCAGAGAAAAAGGAATGACAACGTGTGGACAAAGTTTTTCTCCCATCATGCATCCTGTCCACCTACACCACATGTGCTGTCTGACTCCAGGTGAGTGAGCCGGCATCATTATCCTGCAATGGCAAAACGGAATGACTGTTTTGCTCCCTACATGTCAGTGCTTGTGCTCTTCCAAAAGGACGGCTTCAACGCTTCTGATATTTGAATATCATACTAAAATCAGTGTAGTGGAATACCTCGGTGGATTAAAGCGTGGCTTAGCCTCTACACCCGAGGAGAAAATTCATTCAGCAGAGGTAGAGGTAAGCAAATCACACACTGCATGCATGTCAGTGTGGATTGATTGATTGATTGATTGATTGATTGATTGATTGATTGATTGATTGATTGATTGATTGATTGATCAATCAATCACTTTGGATTTTGTCTGGGTACATATACTTGATCATGTTCTCCCAATCTAATCCGACTTCTTCTAATGTTGTGTCTGTCTCTGCTCAGACTGAACTCTGGGAAGTCCCTGGAACTCCAACTTCAATTCATTTCCTCCCTAAAGACTGAGAGGAAGAGAGGCTAAGAAAAGAGAAAAAAGAGCAGAATCGAGCAGAAACACAGACAACGTGAAGGAGCAGGGGAGTAGGAAATGAGAGGAAAAGCAGAGCTCTGTCTCTGTATGTATTTGAACGTCCTGCCACTCATCCATGACCTCGCTGTACCGCTGTGTGACCCCACTGTGACTGGGGATCCAGCTCCTCACCCCACCCAGCCTGTTGGGGATACAGCTTAATAACCCGAGCCCCACATGATGAAAACTGTATTTACTGTGAAAACAACTTACAAAAGCACATCTGCTAATGTGAATGACCACAGGGCTTCATTCTCTGACCCAGCAGCCACAGATATGAGACATGGCTCTGAACCCAAGGACCCATACTGTACATGTATGTGGCCGGACGGTTTCAACCCCCAGGCTGTCTTGTTAACTTTTACACACAACCGTCCTGCCTTGAACAGCCTGTGTGTTTCCACGCACACATTATGACTACATTATGCACGCAGGCTTGTGTATATAAACTAGACATTTGAAAGCACAGAAATGAGCACACACACAAATTATGTGGTTGCTGGTTTACCCAAGATTACGTGTGTGGCACTGTTGGATGTCAATCGACTTTCAGTTCTTCTGAACAAATCTCTCATTCCATCTATAAAAATAGACATTACAGTATACTATTGCTGCAGTTGCTGCGGTTGCACATTTGAAAAGATAAACTCATGAAAAATAAGGTGTGGAGGAGCATTTGTTCCATAAACACCTTCAAGGCCTTAGATATCACAGGCTGAAATATTACCCTGAAGGCATGTTCAGACAGTAGCGTAGCGTAGCGTAAAACCAGAGCTATCAAGTTGTTAATGGAACTTCAGAAATGTCATCAAACTCAGCAAATGCAATTGACCTGGGCGTCACAGATTCAGCCCCGTCATCTTCCAAAGGGGAACTCTGACAAATGAATTATAAATGAAGGGGAGAGAGTTGTAGTCAGTCAGTCATCCCTCCCTCCCATAATCCCTTGAAGTGGAAGACACAAGGGATTGTGGGAGGGAGGGATTGTGTGGTCACTGACCCCTTCGTGAACAGCATCCAGTTTCCTACTTACAGCTTTGGGGTTACAAGATTTTAAAGAGACTTTCTAAATCCTTTTTACATGATAGAGGCTAACAGCAGTTCAAGTCTGAAACAACAAAGCTTTGCATTACATGCATTATAAAACACATTGCTAGTGCCATTGTGAACAGGCAAGGGGTGGAAGAGGGTATCTTATTAACACAGGTGTGTTGTGTAGTGTGCTCACCCTATTCTTCCTTCTCTGTGGTGTGATGGAACACGGACAAGAACAATGTGTCAAGTCAAATAGAGGGAGCGCAGAGCTCATTCACTGCAGTGTGTAGAAACAAATCTGATGCTAATTCATCCGTGCTGTTATTTTATAAAGAGAAGCATGGATGGCACTGACATGCTACACTGCTGTTTCGCTCCAAAAAACACACAAGTTCCAACTGCTTCCTGGTCGCAATAAAATGTGGGTTTGCAGGGAGAACGTCTCGCTGCCTTGTCTTCACGCTTCCACTGGTAATCATCACAGCCTAATCATACAGATCCCTAATTATATTATACAACTGTAAAGGATGAAGACTGGTTTATTCCTCTGTAAAAGACTGCACATGATGTCATGTGATAATCCATCTATAACTAAAATCTATTGCTGAGCAAGACCCATGCCCCACTCCCCAACATCATTCAATGCAAGAATGTACAAATGTTGAAATGCGGTCTATCCAGCAGCCTCATCCAGTAGGATGGTGGAAATCTGTGGAGTAACTGTTTCATAATCCTTTGACAATACAAATGAACAAACTGTGCGTGTTCCTCCAGTAAAACTGCAAAAATAGATAAATAAATCCAAGTATTCCAGGAACCACACCTTGTTCTTCATCCATCTGAATAATGCAATGACCGTCTCAGCTCAAGGGGCAAAACCGACGCGATACTAACCCCCTGACAAGCAAACAACTATTAGAAGAAGCTCTTAGCTTGAAGTCCTGAAAGGACAAAAGAGATTTAATCAAAAATATATGCAACAGCAATCTGAAGGACAGTTATTGGTCACTGAATCCCACATCCCTATCCTTTGTCTCCTGTAATTCAAGTGTATTTGACACCTCTTTCAAGTGAATTACATTTTGTATTTGACACCTTTCTCAAGTGAATTACATTTTCACTTGATGATTTTCTGTCACCAGGAACGTGTAATCCAACCATGTGAACTACATGCTATTAACATAAAGACAGGATGGCGTGGTGAAGTTCTTGTTAGCCTCTTGTTAAATCAGGGCTGTAAACAATGCAGTTTTTCTCATGTGATCAGGTTAAAGATCAACAGGACAAGGTCTTCAGCGTTAATCATTGCAGCAGGCCATTACCCCCTGTTGGACATAGATTAGAGAATATATGGAAGCAACGAAGAGCATCTCCTTGTCGAAGGAATCGCATGAAACCACTTCTCAGATTGTTCAGGCTTTAATGTCTGTGATGTGAGAGTCCAGCTACTGCCACAGCTCAGGCAAATGCCTCTGCTGCCACCTTGAGGTCAAATCCTTGTTCTCAATGACAACTGCATGATAATGAATAACCACTCCAACACAGACCACACAACACAGAAATGCTTTAGTCTTTGGATGTATTTCGAGATGAAAGAACCAAGTATCTGCACATATTTTTTTCATTCCCCTCAAATTTTGATTACCCATTAGTGAGCATTACCTTTTGGTCCACCAGACAGGAGTTTGGATTGTGGACACCATTATTGCACCAGGATGTCCACAGGCTTTTAGTCTATCAGTGTTAAAGAAAGTGGGAAGAAAATTCCTGGGTCTGGGCCCGTAGGAGGTTCAGCAAATGAATGGATTCTTTCTTCAGCCATCCTTCCACATTTCATGAATGTCTTTCCAATAGTCATCAGTAATACTTCTAACAAAGAACAAACAACTACAGTAATGACAAAGGAAGTACACCAAAGCTATTTTCTTGCTTCTTTAAGGTGAGGTTTAAGATCATGAAGATGGCTGTATTGACAAATACCACACACATTGAAATTTCAGGTTTGGCAAAAAGGAAATATTTTTTTCATCTGAACTCTTAAATGGTCCATTATTCACACATCTGTCAGACGTCCAGCAGAGACAATTTAATTGTTTCGTCTTCATGAGGATGAATGAATTAAATTGGCAGAAATCTGCTGATTAGTGGAAAATATCCATCTATGATATGTAGCTGTAATCGTAAATAACGCCAGCACACACTTCATAATCAGTCCCACACGTCAGCTCCAAGAACGACAGTTCTCCAAAAACACGTTTATTACAACGCTGTTCGGACTTAACAGAAATAAAGGTGATTCCAAAAATTTGATGGACAGACTGACTGAGATAGATGATAAAACACACACACACACACACACACACACACACACACACACACACACACACACACACACACACACACACACAGACACACACACACACACACACAGAGCGAAAGAGAGTTAAAAGAGTCCTCAGTAGTTTTAAGAAGGTATAAAATGGGAGACATGTACAGAACAAACAGGACATTTGTACGGGGGGGGGGGGGGGGGGGGCGTTCTCTGGACGTTCCGTGCTGCTGAACACGTTTATGGGATGGACGGTCATTCAATGCTCAGGTCAAATAATCAAATACAAACCAGAACCAACAATGTTAGAAAATGAATCAGTGGTGTGTGTGTGTGTGTGTGTGTATGTGTGTGTGTGTGTGTGTGTGTGTGTGTGTGAGTGTGTGAGTGTGTGAGTGTGTGAGTGTCTGCTGTCTAGCACAGATCACCAACCTCCATTGACCAAACACACCAACTCACTGTAGACTGTGTGGCCCCGTCGGCTGTTCTCATTCTGACTACCATGGCTGTGTGTTAGTGTGATGCGTTAGCAGGTGCGATGTCCCAGCAGGCCTCACTGACTGCGTTGCTATGTGATCAAACCACCAGCAGGGGGACGTCTGGTTCCAGGTCACATGACTCTGGGCCGTCCGTCTCCCAATCCAGTGCTGATCCAGTGGCCGTGTGGACGTCCCAGTGTTTACAAGCGTGTGTTCCAGTGTGAGTTTCTGTGTTGGACTGCTGAAGCTGAGGGGGGTGGGGGGTAGCATCACAGCTTAGGCTGACCGGCTAGCTTAGCCTTCAGGCCGTTAGCCAGCTTGTCCAGGAACTCAAACGTGTTCAGGTAGTCCGCACGTGTCACGCTGTAGGCAGAGAAGAAGGAAGAAGACGGACAGGAAAGGCTGGGTCAGTGTGTTCAACTGCAGTAGGAGCACATACAGCACACATACAGCAGCAGAGGTCATAAATAGGTGCTACTAATGTGATGACTTCCTGAGAGTCCTCACAGGTTACTAGTTTACACGCACTGACTTAATCACCATAATGATCCGTGTTCTAATGGCTCTACATGTGTGTGTTTCTGTTTGTTTCTCCCTCCTGCTCTTTCTCGCATCCCAACTAGTAGAGATCTGCCCACCTGGAGTCTCAGGTCTGCTGGAGGTTTCTGCCTGTTAAAAGGCAGTGACTCGTCCCCATTGTCTCCATGTTCTTACACACGACAGACTGTAGGAAAGTGCCTTCATATTGCTTTGGCTATGATTTGCAGACATCAGTTAAGTTTTTCAACAGGGAGGGCTGGGGGATGGTCCGGCAGAGCCGGTCAGGGAAAATCAGGCTTCTAATCTTGAATTTATTGTCACGACGACTGATCCAGTTACAGAACAGAGGTTGGAGGATCAGAGGAAGACGGAGAAGTTGCAGCAGCTTACGATGCAACAATTTGCGTATGTCAGAGCAAAGACGGTGTTGCTCTGAGCGAAGCATCATGGGATCGGTAGAGAACAGAAAGAGAACACCAATAAAAGTCTGGAGCGTCAGAGAAAGTCCACTGACGGAGATCTACGGCTACAAACCGCAGGCAGCCAATGAGTTAAGCTGAAGATGAACCATGACCCCAAACAGAAATGTGGAAGTACAACACAGCAGAACAGACCGTATCCAGTCATCACTACTGGCCTTTGGCCTACTGTCGGTATTATATTATCAGTTTAGGCAGCACACAATACCCCCCCCCCCCCATTGCCACTGTATATACAGAAAACAGTGGCTTTAATGTCTGTGAAATAATGTTAACTTCAGCTAATAATAGATTGGCATTTGTTTTCTGTTCATCAAAACCACAGTAGAGAAAAACATGTCAACACCGGTCGTCTGAGGTCACATGACAGGCGACTGGTGTCAACAACACACACAATCACAGGAATGAGAAGCCTGCAGCTGGGCGGGAGACAAAGGGTGAAGTCCCACCTCGACCAACAAATATAAATTATTCTGCAGCAGCACTGTTACGCCTGACAGAAAGTAAGATACGGTGTTGGATCGGGAAGAGACTAACTTTGGCAGGCCTTTGATGCAGATGGCCAAATCCTTGGTCATGAATCCGGCCTCAATGGTCTCGATGCAAACGGCCTCCAGCGCCTCGGAGAACATTCGCAGCTCAGCATTGTTGTCCAGCTTAGCCCGGTGAAGGAGGCCTCGTGTCCATGCAAAGATGGAGGCTGGTGGCAAAGAACAAACGCAGTTCTTAACAACAGTGATCACATGGAGTACAGTTTTGAAAAAGTCATCTCTGCTGATGAAGCCTTTGCTTTTCGATCATTAGGATCCCTTCTACCGATTGGGTTGGTGGAGGTCTCCTTTCCCTGCTGGTGCTGTCGGTAGTGGCGAGTCACCGTGCCGTGGGCAGCTTCAGACTCCACCGTGCGTCCATCAGGACAAATCAACACACTGGTCATCATACCAAGAGAACCATATCCTGAAACAGAGTCACACAACATGACATGAACACACTACCTTGCCTGAAAGTACAAACATCTACTAGATTTCTAGATTAGATTTCTTTTTAAAATGCGCAATTATATTAATATTTCTTGGTAGTTCCCCACATGACAGCTGATGTCTGTAACCACCTTGTGCCACAGAGTCAGACTGAACATCTCCATCGTAGTTCTTGCAGGCCCAAATGAAACCTCCTTCAGACTTCATGGCCTGGGCCACCATGTCGTCAATTAGACGGTGTTCATACCAGATGCCTTTGGCCTCAAAATTAGCGCGGTACTCCCTGGAAAAACACAAAATGATGGACAGCAAGTCTGACTTACAGATGTCATCTGTTCATAGACCATGTGAACAAGAGAGACAGATCTTCTTCGCATGCACCCATGTGGATTCTAATCTTACTTTTCGTAGATCTCCTGGAAAATGTCTTTGAAGCGGCCGTCGTACTTTTTCAGGATGGTGTTCTTGGTGCTGAGGTACAGAGGCCAGCCTTTGTCCAGGGCCATCTGGAAAGAGCTGTGGGCAAAGTCCCTGATGGACTTATCTGTATTGTACATCCCCATGGCAACGCCACCGGAATCTGGACACACAGGCATGCACTTCACATATGCAGTCCACATATATGTATAGTAACTTTACACACATTATTCTCTCTTCGAAACTTTGAAAAGGAATCAATTCATCAATTTATTGGCTTGCTGATCAATAGCAAATTAGCTGCCAATCGACACATTTGCTGGTCATGGGTCATTATCCAGCAGGTAATCAAACAAAAATACTTAAAGATAATCAAAACTGTAAGAAAAGACATCTCCCTGTCAGGGAGTCTGGCTCCACCCTCCAGAGTCTGGGTCCTGCCCAGAGTTTCTTCCTCAATGAGGGACTTTTTCCCTGCTGCTGTCTCTTATGCTTGCTCTGGAGGGTTCTGTTGGGTTTCTCTGCCTGTTAAAGCGCTGTGAAATGTCTGCTGATTTGATTAAGAGCCAAACAAATAATGGTTTGATTGATTGTTCTATACGACAGGAGAGCAACTTTAGAAAACAACAAACATCCAGATAAGTCCTGTCTCCAATTTTTTCTCAATTATCAACTTAAAGTAAAAATAAAGCTTTTTGCTGATGCCAGCCCAGTTTAGTTCTATGGACTGACACCAGCCTGTACTTTAAGATGAAGTCCAACAACACAGCCATTCTACCATGTGATGAGGGGTTGGAGGCGTCGCTGGCTCTGTTCTTACCCTTAAACTCATGGATGACAAACTTGATGGACTCTTGGTCTGCAGACGTGTAAGTCATCTCCACCTTCCCAGGCCCAGGCACCACGAAGTCTGTGGCTTTGTACTGTAAGAACCACATTAACAAAGATCAAGCGTTAACACGGTAGTGTGAACCATCAGAGGCTGTTATTACCCACTATTACAGAACTACCAGCCTTCCATGTGTCTCCTGGATTCATCTCTGACTAAGGCGACATGCTACAAGCTAACCTGTCATTCCGTTCAGTCATGTTGCACCAGACGTTGTACATTCTGGTCCAAACGACGGCTGACGGAATCTAATCATTAACTCGTAATGACATGTGTAAGAAATGAACAGCAGCTCTTTCATCAGATAGGGACGAGCTGCCTGGCATGAGCCACTCTACAAACACACTTTTACGATTGCCACACACTTAGTTTGTCATTTTTAATTGTAGCCCTGCAGAATTCACATTAAATCAGGATTTCAGTCTGACATAACTCATTCCCACTTCATATATTTGTTTTTTTCAGGGATGACATTTAGTTGAGAAAATTAAACTCTTTAATTTGCCGTTTTAAAAAAAAGTAAAACATAAAATATAATACAAGTTCACTACTTGTGGTAAAATGGGGTACCTCAGAAAAAGTCCAGCCGGCAGGTTGAACTTAGAACATAAAAACTGAATGTTAACCTGGTCTCCGTGAGCATGCCTGCCGATGATGATGGGCTTGACCCAACCGGGGACCAGACGGGGAATGTTCTTGCAAATAATGGCCTCTCTGAACACGGTGCCTCCTAAGATGTTCCGGATGGTGCCGTTTGGCGAACGCCACATCTTTTTCAGTTTGAACTCCTCCACGCGTTTCTCGTCAGGTGTGATGGTGGCACATTTGATGCCCACGTTGTATCGCTGGACGGCTTCAGCAGCATCCACCGTCACCTGGTCACCTGTGGCATCCCGGTTCTCCATGCCGAGGTCAAAGCTTCACAGGAAGATGCAATGTTAATAAAGTAAAATGTTTTAGTACTCTGGTCCTGGAGATGTGGTCCCACACGAAAACAAAGATCTCAATTCTTAAGACCACACAAATACATCTTCAATCTTTTTTTTTGTTTCTTTAGTTGAAAAAAATACTGCAGATGAGACTTCAGCAACTTTGCTTTCACTGAAACATTCACTGGTGGTGTCTGATGGAAAAGAGGAGTTTCGGCTAGAATGAAGGGCAACTTTTAGAAGACAGTGATGAGGACAGCCATGAAGGACGAATCAGAGACTGTGATGAAGAAGATTTGAAGAAGATTTGTTTTTTATTTTTAAAATCAGGTTTATTCATAGAAGTCGAAGAAGAAGAAGGAGAAGGAGAAGAAAAAGAAGAAGAAAAAGATTTGATTTTTAAAATCACGTTTATTCAAAAAAGTCAAAATACAAGACAATCACGTTGACATAAAATCTAAAAGAGATTCACGCAAACAAGAACTTTTTTTTTTTTTTTTAAATATTAAATGTAGGAACATAAGCAAAATATAGGTGAATTAAACCAACTACTGACTGAACACAAGTTCCTCACTCAAGACAGAACATAAAACAATTTTGACACACCTTAGGGGTCTAAATCATTCATAGCTCTGAAATAATTCGAATCGATTCCGATTCTTTTTTGACACATTCTTCTTAAAATGGCTTCTTCACCATAGTCAGACAAACCTTCAACCTTTTTCCTCCTGCTTAGATAAATTGTCAGCCTTGATTGACCCAGAAGAAAGAAGAAGAAGAGTTGTCTAACACTTTAACAAACCAATAGATTTTCAGAAATGAGCACAGAGTTAATCTGGAGATGGATAAAACCTGTTGACCTGAGCATCTCAGTGACACCCTCTAGCTAGCACTTTACTTCCAGACTGAATGGGTATCATTCACGCTGGGATGGACCGAACCAACAGAGCGCCCATTTATAATTCCAGCAACAGAAACACATGACTCCATAACCCACAGCAGTGAGAGCAGAGGGGCGTGATCCTTCAGGTTCCAGTCTGCACCATGGACTGAAATCATGGGCTCGACACGTCTAGAGGTGAACGTTCTAGTGCACTCACTGCTCTGAGATCAATCACATTGATGAGTAGGAACAACAACCAGAACGTCCACCACCATGACTGAACAGGAAGTACTTGTACTTCTGATCACAGCTAAACAACAAACTCTCCAGCTCAACATGGTCATTATTCCCTTAGGTATTAGTGCCTCGGTGCCTTGTTGTGCAACAACCAGTGTGGATTTGGAAGCTGCCATGACCTTTCATCTGTTTTCCCTGGTAGTCGACATAAACTAACCTGACAGCTAATGCATACCAAAGAACAAAGCAACAGAATGAGGTTGAACAGAAACCTGTTCCTGTGTGCCAGCTGACGCATTCAGACACAGAACGTCTCTGATTCACCATCAGGCTTCACACTGTGGAGACGCTGCGTTCACTGAGAGCCAGTAACAATCCCCAGGCCGGCACACAGCTCCAAAGTCCACAATCAAGATAAGAGGAGGAGTCGGGTCCATTAAAAGAACTGCTGCTCCGACCAATAGCTGTGCAGTTTGAAAATGATGATCAGGAAGTAAACCATTCTGTGTCGATTCCTCTAGAAGACCAACCAATGCGTGTTCAGAAATCTCGACTACTTGAACACCATTCAGGGCTTTTGCTTCAGAGATGTGGAATAACTTGAATAATATGAGCAAAGTTGTCTCCATAACTCATTTTGTTATTACTAATTGTTTAAAATAAAAGGCAGAAATAAGTTTATTTTGAACGAAGTGAAGTGCATTAAACTGTGAAAGATATGAAATGATTTTGGTGTGGATGCATCACTGCATTGATAATTCCACACTGCTGTTATCTCACGTAGCGCTACAGAGGTGTGATAACAGCTGATAAGCTGGACCCCACCCATAGAACAAAGACCTGATTCATTCTTCTAGTTCTTCTAGTTAATATCCCTTCATCCTGAGGCCAGAAACCTCAACAAACTACAAATACCAGTCCAGCAGGAAGTGTCAGTAAATTTAGGATGCTCAGTCTAATTGCAGTTGTGTGGAATCCAACACCACGCCCTGAGGAGGAACACGTCTCACCTGTGCAGCTCCAGATCCAGGTACGGCAAAATGAGTTTCTCCTTAATGAGATCCCAAATGACTCGGGTCATTTCATCGCCCTGCATCTCCACCACCGGGCCGGCCTTGATCTTCGGAGACATCTCAGAGCCTGGAGACGAAGGCAGAGACGTAAAGATAGGATAGATAACCCCCCTGGCAACCCCACTGACCATTGAGGAGCCAGATGGGTTTCAGCTATGGTTGTTGAAATATGAATAGCACTGACCACACCCCACGGGGTTAATAAGCTGGGACAAGACCAGCCACCGTCAGAACTGAAGAAGCCTCTTGGATGAGAGGCGAAACGTTTTGAAGAAACTTTCTTTAAGTCCAATGGATTGATTTAAACAGCTTTGGATGTTCCTCTAGTGCACATGTGTCAAACTCAAGGCCCGGGGGCCAAATGTGGCCCGCCACATCATTTTACGTGGCCTGCAAGAGCATAAAAGGTCAGAGTCTAAAAGTAAATAGGTGTAGTGTGCTTTCAGCAAAACTACATTTCCCACAATGCAGTAATTAAGCCCATTTTAACTCTAATTTTTTTTCTCGACCAAAGTTAATGTCCTAACTTGTGTTTGATGTTATTTTTCTTTATTCATTGATAGTTTGATCCTTGATTGATTAAATTCTGTGGGTTTAATAACCTGACAAATTAAAAGGATTTATGTTAGAACAGAGAAACAAACTTTTTTTTCTGTGTAACTAATGTTTGTAACTTAAATAAGCAATATATATTCAGAGGTATTTAACATTAAGGAGTAGTTACATTTATGTTACATTACACTGAGTTGCATTTATTAGTTACATCAACTAATAAAGTCGTGATGCTGATGTGGCCCTCGGTGGAAATGAGTCTGACGCCCCTAATCTAGTGGGTTCAAGCTGGTCACGTGATGAAGGGTTTCAATCTGACAGGACGCAGATCTGTTCTTACCAGATGGTAAATTATTCATGGATATAATTAAGTTACTAAAACACCAACGCGTGTCAACGCCTGCGGCCACGGCTCGTGACGTCATCCTAAACGCATCTCTTCAGGTTCGTCACTTTTACTTTACATCCGCAAAGGTTGCGCAAGTCCGCAGGTCAACCATCGCATGATGGGGAAGGAGGGGGCGGCGAAGCAAAGGTGGCCCTTCAGCAGCGCCCCCGACCGGCGTGGCGTCGTTAGGAAATATATGTTCGAATAGCAGAGTGGATGCACCACGGAGGCCCCCAGCCCAACCCCAACACGACGCGAAGAAGAGCCGAGTTGCCCCTCCGGGCCCCTACCCGATAAGACAACACAGGCGTTTCTGCCTCCGAACCAAACACCCTCGTCTACTGCGGGGGCAGCGGTTTAAACGTCATCACCAGTGGGTCCCGCAGTGGGCTGTGAACGTACCTCAGGTCCACGACACACACAGCAGATTCGTGTAACGGAGTGACGTCCCCGCCCGGAGAGAGGAGACTGAGCGATCCGGCAGCTCCCGGTGTCTACTTCCTGGTAGCTTTGACAGCTAACCAATCAGACAGGGAGGCAACGTAAAACCACCAATCATAGAATCACACACACCCAACAGGGCGGGACTTTGCGGGGCAAGTAAACAGGTGAGCAAATATGGCTTGTTGATTGGTCCGTCATCACAACAGTCCGATGTCAGTTTAGGGGACGGCCTTAAACCAGGGAACGCCCTCATCCCACCTTAAAGGGACAGTAAACTCATTTTAAAGTGATACACAGTGGTACCTCTACTGGCGAAATTAATTGGTTCTGAAAGAAATTCCGTGGGTATAAAATTATGTAAGTAGAGACGCGTTTTCCATGCATATGCCCTAATCCGTTCCAAGCACCCTAAAATTCCGAAATAAATGTTTTGTAAAGCATAAAAATGCATCAAAACATGTAACAAATTCATGTTACAATTAGATTATTACACAATAAATGAGAGTTGTGTATAATGTAAAAAACAAAGAATAAAATGATGGTCATTTACCTTTTAACTGCTGTCCTCATTGTTTTTTGCCCTCTTTGGTTCATGCCCTCTTGCCCCACCATGAACAACAGAGTGAATTCCAGTCCTCCTTTTGAACTTCTCCAACCACCCACGCAATGCCTTAAACTCCTTAAACTTCCTTTTGTTTTAATAACGTGGTGATTGTAGATGCATTACGGCCATATTCTTTGGCGAGATCAACCAAACGCATCCCTTTTTCATGTTTTTCTATTATCTCTTATTTTGTTTGTATGGATAAAAAAAACTCTTTGTCTTTTCTTTCCCCTTTTTCTCCGTCACTTTCTTGGGGTCCATAGTGAATACTCTTAAAGTTAACATATTTACGTAAAACTATCCCAACACGTAATAGGTCGAGGTCCGAATGACGACATAGACACCTATCTAGTTACACACAGAGGTCCCTCTTAGCCAATGGGATGCCAGGATGCTAGGTCATAGCCAATGGCAAAGCAGCTATAAGAATGTTGCATTCAGGAACCTGTGGGAGCTGCGAGGATCAGCCCAAACTGTATTTTTACCTTTCGTAACTCGAAATTTCTTTCGTAACTAGAGGCAATATTTTCCTGTTGAGGCGTTTCGTAAGTAGAAAATTTCGTATGTAGAGACATTCGTAAATTGAGATACCACTGTATATTTTGTTTAGCATTATGAAAAAATGACGAAAAATGTTTTTCCTGATGTCTGACATCTCATTCCTACGGAGTCCCTTAGAGAACATGGAGAGAGAGAAAAATAAAGGTCCGTCTTTTCAAGATATCGTAAAAGTTTTGCGAGGTCTCGCAATAACTTTTGAGGTATCTTGCAAAGCTACAGGTGTATTTACTTCAAGGCCGTTTTGGCTTTATGGAGAAAAACCAATAGAGGACACCTATCCCCTTGCAGTGAGAATCCTTTTCAAATGTCTCTGGCTTACACAAAAATTGTGCTGCCTACTAAGCACTACTTGAATGTTCTCGTAAAGATGGTCTTTTTTTTTCCGTCTCCATGTCACCTAAGGGGCTCCGTACATTCCACCTTAAATAATAGTTAGAGCAGATAAACCGGGTTTAATGTTCACCATCTGACCTCTGACCAGCATCTGTTTGAATAAACTAAACAAAGCGAAACACAACAGGGGACAAAGATGCACAAGAAACATTAGTTTGCATCAATTAAAAAATACAAGTCCCAACATATAAACTAACCATGTTAACAAGAGGAAAACTCCACATTATTTCAGCTAAAGACAGGCAGCAACTCATAGGTTTTAATTCTCATGAACCAGACCGGACTGGAGACTTTGACTTTGTCCATTATGGGATCAGTACCTTGATGTTGAAATATGGCCACAGCCTGACTGTGTCAAGAGTAGTGATAAGATGGACTACAGCCAGGACGGTTGTTGGTTCATTATCTGACAACTGATATCTAAATAACACACAGGGACTGTTGCTGCAGAGTTTCCAGTTAATTTAGTTCATTAGTTAGCTTTCACAAGAAACAGTTGACTAATATTTAACATGCTCTCCTCATCTAGTCGAGTACACCACACAGTGCGTTCCATACTCTTTGTTACGAGTCCGGCAGGTCCCTTCCCAGAGTCAAACCTGTACATTTTCAATATTTGAAGCATATTTGGAGAGCCATGTCCAAGGGAACATCACTACTGCTGTGTCGATCTGTGTGTTTATATTTGTCTGTTTTTTAGAGTAAGTTTTTTTTTGTTTTCATTAAAGAGAAGCAGACAGGTACAATTTTTTTGTCAACCCCCTTTCTTTTAAATCATCTTTGGCACAACCTTTGCTCCTCTTCTCATCCCCATTTCCTTTTCTTTTACCTGTTCTTTGAACTGCAGGTGTCACAGTAAAGCTTCTTCCTCCTGCTACACGATCTGGACTCCAGGCTGTCGTTGGTTCTCTGTTACTGACCTAGCACCCTCTACCTCTACCTCACTCTCACTCTACTCCTACTCTTTTGTTTGCCATGACTCCAGATCAATACCTTCATGCTGGGGTGTGTCCCCCTCAGAGGTTCTGTATCTTACAGTTTCCCAACTTCCTGGTGGTGTGGCCGTGATGGTTCTGTTGGCGACCTGCTATCCAGTGGAGGTGTGACTGTGTGTGCCTGGGTCGATAGAGGAACTAGTGGTCCTGAACCCTGACCTGGATCACCATTTGGTTCCTGGACCTCTTTAATAACATGCTCCTTGACTCATTGTGAGGTTTGGTTCTTTTTTGAGTGTCTAAGGGCAGCTGGTGCTATTCTTTACAGATTATAAAGCCTCACACATGTGATTAATTGGAGTAAGTAGTAATATTGAAATGGACATTGTGAATAGTGTGGGTCATAATGCACATGTAACAGACCAGGCCATGTGCCACCATCATGCTGTTGGTTAGGGTTTGTTGTCCTATTGTTGCGTGGTCTTGGCACCAGTTGAGACTTGTCAGTAGCTTTGTTAGCTGAGAGGAAGAACTTGGAGACAAATCCGGTTTACTCAAACATGTTTGCTGTTTGGATAAAAGCAAATCAGTGCATAGGATGAAAACAGTTAGCAAATGACTCCGATAGAAGGAGCACACATACAAACCATTTTGCTTTACCTCGGATCTTCCAGTAGACAACTACTTTCACAATGACATCTGGAAAAAATGCAGTGGGAGAACGACTGAATCAGTTGCTGTGTTCTGAGATCCAGTGTGCACGCCAGCATGTAGATGTTGTTTTACAGGAAGATGGTAAATTTTCCACTGCAGAGTCCATTTAAAATAAATTCTGAAAATTTTCTACTCATGTAAACACATGAGCAAACCAAACAAAATGTTTCCATGTTTTGAAGGGTGTTCCTGGAACATGTGGATTGATGGAGATCTAAATGTTTTTAGATAAATCAGTATTTTATTAATAGTCACTAAATTATTATAATGTAGCCTCAAGAGGGCAAAAGCCAGTGTCTTATTGTGCTGGTCCCAAGGTCAGATAAATACAGAGGGTTGTGTCAGGACGGGTATCTGACGTATTCACCATTGTTCTGTAGTATTGGAGAATGACCCAGAGCTCTGTAAGTAAAGTGCCATGAACTTCCAACCATTGTCTCAAGAGTCATCTGTATGCCCTGATCATCAGACTCCACTTCAGTATCCAGGAGAGGAATGCAGGAGAGATGGTTTCCATCTGTCCTATTTCCATCCTTTGCAAAAAGAATGGAAACGGCTATAGTCAATGCTTTCTTTCAGAAGAGGGAGGACCATAGGGTGACCAGGTGCCAGTAGTGTGATGGGAAGATGGAAAGAGTACTTTGAAGAGTTGATGAACGTGGAAAATGAGAGAGAACAAAGATTAGAAGAGGTGACTGTTGTGGACCAGGAAGTAGCAAAGATTAGTCAGGATGAAGTGAAGAGCGCATTGAAGAGGATGAAGAGTGGAAAGGCAGCTGGTCTGATGATATACCTGTAGAGGTATGGAAGTGTCTAGGAGAGGTGGCAGTAGAGTTTCTTACTGGGTTGTTCAACAGGATCTTAGACAGTGAGAAGATGCCTGAGGAATGGAAGAGAAGTGTGCTGGTGACCATCTTTAAGTACAAGGGAGATGTGCAGAGTTGTGACAACTACAGAGGAATAAAGCTGATGAGCCATACAATGAAGTTATGGGAGAGAGTAGTGGAAGCTAGACTAAGGGCGGAAGTGAGCATTTGTTAGCAGCAGTATGGTTTCATGCCAAAAAAGAGTACTACAGATGCAGTATTTGCTTTGAGGATGTTGATAGAGAAGTCCAGAGAAGGCCAGAGGGAGTTGCATTGTGTTTTTGTAGATCTGGAGAAAGCTGATGACAGGGTGTCCAGAGAGGAACTGTGGTATTGTATGAGGAAGTCTGGAGTGACAGAGAAGTATGTTAGAGCGGTGCAGGACATGTATGAGGACTGTAAGACAGTGGTGAGGTGTGTGTAGGTGTGACAGAGGAGTTCAAGGTGGAGGTGGGACTGCATCAGGGATCAGCTCTGAGCCCCTTCTTGATCGCTATGGTGATGGACAGGCTGACAGACGAGGTTAGACAGGAATCTCCATGGACTATGATGTTTGCTGATGACATTGTGATCTGCAGTGAGAGCAGGGAACAGGTGGAGGAAGTGGAAGTGGAAGAGTGAGGTTACAGGGAGAAGAGATCAAGAAGGTGGAGGATTTTAAGTACTTAGGGTCAACAGTCCAGAGCAATGGAGAGTGTGGAAAAGAGGTGAAGAAGTGTGTCCAGGCAGGATGGAACGGGTGGAGGAAAGTGTCAGGTGTGATGTGTGATAGAAGAGTTTCAGCTAAAATGAAAGGAAAGGTGTACAAAACTGTGGTGAGACCAGCGATGTTGTTTGGTCTAGAGACAGTGTCACTGAGGAAAAGACAGGAGACAGAGCTGGAGGTAGCAGAGATGAAGATGCTGAGGTTCTCTTTGGGAGTGACCAGGATGGATAGGATCAGGAATGAGTACATCAGAGGGACAGCACATGTTAGAGGTCTTGGAGATAAAGTCAGAGAGGCCAGACTGAGATGGTTTGGACATGTCCAGAGGAGAGATAGTGAATATATTGGTAGAAGGATGCTGAGTTCTGAACTGCCAGGCAGGAGGCCTAGAGGAAGACCAAAGAGGAGGTTTATGGATGTAGTGAAAGAGGACATGAAGGTAGTTGGTGTGAGAGAAGAGGATGAGAAGACAGGGTTAGATGGAGGACACGGATTAGCAG